>NW_026525154.1:82500-165000 GCF_943734705.1 Anopheles coustani | reverse complement strand
TACCCGTTCCCCGTAGGGAGGAGCAAGCCGCCGCTTAGAGACGAAGCATAAAGTGTCCTCATTCCACATAGGGCAAGCTGGATGAATCCATTTTACCCAGGACGGCCGAAGCGGCGTGGACCAGGGGAGAACTGAACCTTATACTTCACACCACAGTAAGTCTACGTGTCCTCTTCCACATAGGGCAAGCTAGAACTAACTATCTTACCCAGGACTGCCGAAGCAGCGTGGACCAGGGGAGGAACACACTTTTCATGGAAACGTAAGGCATCCATGACTGCCATAACGTAAGCCGCCGCTGTGCGCGTATACCCGTTCCCCGTAGGGAGGAGCAAGCCGCCGCTTAGAGACGAAGCATAAAGTGTCCTCATTCCACATAGGGCAAGCTGGATGAATCCATTTTACCCAGGACGGCCGAAGCGGCGTGGACCAGGGGAGAACTGAACTTTATACTTCACACCACAGTAAGTCTACGTGTCCTCTTCCACATAGGGCAAGCTAGAACTAACTATCTTACCCAGGACTGCCGAAGCAGCGTGGACCAGGGGAGGAACACACTTTTCATAGAAACGTAAGGCATCCATGACTGCCATAGTGCGTAAGCCGCCGCTGTGCGCGTAAACCCGTTCCCCGTAGGGAGGAGTCAAGCCGCCGCTTAGAGACGAAGTATGAAGTGTCCTCTTCCACATAGGGCAAGCTAGAATGAACTATCTTACCCAGGACCGCCGAAGCAGCGTGGACCAGGGGAGAACTGAACTTTATACTTCACACCACAGTATTGAGTAATGTGCCCTCTTCCACATAGGGCAAGCTGGAATGTTCCATTTTACCCAGGACGGCCGAAGCGGCGTGGACCAGTGGAGGACTACACAATCATGAGGTTTGATATCGACTTGTGTGTTTCAATAGGATACCGATGGTATGGTTTGAACCGATTTGATTTAGCCATTCTGAAGTCATCACTTGGTTGAAGCGCTGAACTAGGGAGGCATCGTTTACATATATATTGGTTTTCGCATGCTCTACTAGGTTAATGTCATGAGGTTGGCTATCGAGCATGCCCAAGTGATGACTTGATTGTGTGCTTGCTTGAATTCTTCACATTTCATACCATCGGTTAGTTGTCGAATCATTCCTCGATCATAACCTTCGTTCTTGGTTCATGTATGCTCTCTTCCACATAGGGCAAGCTAGAATTAACTATCTTACCCAGGACCGCCGAAGCAGCGTGGACCAGGGGAGAACTATACTTTGTCTTGTATGCCCTCTTCCACATAGGGCAAGCTAGAACTAACTATCTTACCCAGGACCGCCGAAGCAGCGTGGACCAGTGGAGGACTATACTTTGTTCATAACACCACAGTATTGAGTAATGTGCCCTCTTCCACATAGGGCAAGCTAGAATGAACTATCTTACCCAGGACCGCCGAAGCGGCGTGGACCAGTGGAGGACTACACAATCATGAGGTTTGATATCGACTTGTGTGTTTCAATAGGGTACCGATGGTATGTTTTGAACCGATTTGATTTAGCCATTCTGAAGTCATCACTTGGTTGAAGCGCTGAACTAGGGAGGGGCATCGTTTACATATATATTTTTTTTCGCATGCTCTACTAGGTTAATGTCATGAGGTTGGCTATCGAGCATGCCCAAGTGATGACTTGATTGTGTGCTTGCTTGAATTCTTCACATTTCATACCATCGGTTAGTTGTCGAATCATTCCTCGATCATAACCTTCGTTCTTGGTTCATGTATGCTCTCTTCCACATAGGGCAAGCTAGAATTAACTATCTTACCCAGGACCGCCGAAGCAGCGTGGACCAGGGGAGAACTATACTTTGTCTTGTATGCCCTCTTCCACATAGGGCAAGCTAGAATGAACTATCTTACCCAGGACCGCCGGAGCAGCGTGGACCAGTGGAGGACTATACTTTGTTCATTACACCACAGTATTAAGTATGGTGTCCTCTTCCACATAGGGCAAGCTAGAATTAACTATCTTACCCAGGACCGCCGAAGCAGTGTGGACCAGGGGAGGACTATACTTTATACTTCACACACTAGCCAAATTGAAGTCATCACTTGGTTGAAGCACTGAACTAGGGCGAGTCTATCGTTTACTTTGCATTGGGATAATACGCTGCATGCTCTCTTAGGTTAATGTCATGTGATTGGCTATAGAGCATGCCCAAGTGATGACTTTGTTTCAAGCTCAACAGGTAGGGTATTGAGTCCTCTTCCACATAGGGCAAGCTAGAATTAACTATCTTACCCAGGACCGCCGGAGCAGCGTGGACCAGGGGAGAACTATACTTTGTCTTGTATGCCCTCTTCCACATAGGGCAAGCTAGAACTAACTATCTTACCCAGGACTGCAAAGCAGCGTGGACCAGTGGAGGACTATACTTTGTTCATTACACCACAGTATTAAGTATGGTGTCCTCTTCCACATAGGGCAAGCTAGAACTAACTATCTTACCCAGGACCGCCGAAGCAGTGTGGACCAGGGGAGGACTATACTTTATACTTCACACACTAGCCATACTGAAGTCATCACTTGGTTGAAGCGCTGAACTACGGCGGGGTAATCGTTTACAGGTTATAATCATATAGCTGCATGCTCATTAGTAGATAATGGAATATTGTATGGCAATATGAGCATGCCCAAGTGATGACTTTGTTTCAAGCTCAACAGGTAGGGTATTGAGTCCTCTTCCACATAGGGCAAGCTAGAATGAACTATCTTACCCAGGACCGCCGGAGCAGCGTGGACCAGTGGAGGACTCTATACTTTATACTTCACACCACAGTATTGAGTACGACTTGCATAAAGCCCCTAATGAGAACCACGAGGGCTCTCTCAATGTAGAACCACGAGGGCTCTAGTACCGATTCTCTCGGTACGGCTTGGTCCGTGTTCCTTTATGCATGTACTCGCAGAAAGTCTCAACCCGGAGGTCTTGACTTTGATTGTCATAGTTGGACTACGACGGGGCATCCGACCATTGCTGATCGAACACCCCTGATTCACCATCTTTCGGGTAGGCGGTACGCGTACCTCCGGACGCGGAAGTCTCAACCCGGAGGTCTTGACTTTGATTGTCATAGTTGGACTACGACGGGGCATCCGACCATTGCTGATCGAACACCCCTGATTCATCATCTTTCGGGTAGGCGGTGCGCGCACCTCCGACGCGGAAGTCTCAACCCGGAGGTCTTGACTTTGTATTGTCATAGTTGGACTACGACGGGGTATCCGACTCATCGAATACCCCAGAAGCACACCATCTTTCGGGTAGGCGGTACGCGTACCTCCGGACGCGGAAAGTCTCAACCCGGAGGTCTTGACTTTGGTTGTCATAGTTGGACTATGACGGGGCATCCGACCATTGCTGATCGAACACCCCTGTTACACCATCTTTCGGATAGGCGGTGCGCGACACCACCGACGCGGAAAGTCTCAACCCGGAGGTCTTGACTTTGTATTGTTGGATAGTCCTCTTCCACTATAGGGCAAGCTGGAAATATTCCATTTTACCCAGGACTGCCGAGGCAGCGTGGACCAGGGGAGAACTTCACGGAATCTTCAGGCATCCATGATTGCCATAGTGCGTAAGCCGCCGCTGTGTGCGTCAACTCGTTCCCCGTGAGGAGGAGTCTAGCCGCCGCTAAAAGACGAAGCATTAAGTGTCCTCATTCCACTATAGGGCAAGCTAGAATGAACTATCTTACCCAGGACCGCCGAAGCAGCGTGGACCAGGCGAAGACTATACTTTATACTTCACACCACAGTATTGAGTACGACTTGCATAAAGCCCCTAATGAGAACCACGAGGGCTCTCTCAATGTAGAACCACGAGGGCTCTAGTACCGATTCTCTCGGTACGGCTTGGTCCGTGTTCCTTTATGCATGTACTCGCAGAAAGTCTCAACCCGGAGGTCTTGACTTTGATTGTCATAGTTGGACTACGACGGGGCATCCGACCATTGCTGATCGAACACCCCTGATTCACCATCTTTCGGGTAGGCGGTACGCGTACCTCCGGACGCGGAAGTCTCAACCCGGAGGTCTTGACTTTGATTGTCATAGTTGGACTACGACGGGGCATCCGACCATTGCTGATCGAACACCCCTGATTCATCATCTGTCGGGTAGGCGGTGCGCGCACCTCCGACGCGGAAGTCTCAACCCGGAGGTCTTGACTTTGTATTGTCATAGTTGGACTACGACGGGGTATCCGACTCATCGAATACCCCAGAAGCACACCATCTTTCGGGTAGGCGGTACGCGTACCTCCGGACGCGGAAAGTCTCAACCCGGAGGTCTTGACTTTGGTTGTCATAGTTGGACTATGACGGGGCATCCGACCATTGCTGATCGAACACCCCTGTTACACCATCTTTCGGATAGGCGGTGCGCGACACCACCGACGCGGAAAGTCTCAACCCGGAGGTCTTGACTTTGTATTGTTGGATAGTCCTCTTCCACTATAGGGCAAGCTGGAAATATTCCATTTTACCCAGGACTGCCGAGGCAGCGTGGACCAGGGGAGAACTTCACGGAATCTTCAGGCATCCATGATTGCCATAGTGCGTAAGCCGCCGCTGTGTGCGTCAACTCGTTCCCCGTGAGGAGGAGTCTAGCCGCCGCTAAAAGACGAAGCATTAAGTGTCCTCATTCCACTATAGGGCAAGCTAGAATGAACTATCTTACCCAGGACCGCCGAAGCAGCGTGGACCAGGCGAAGACTATACTTTATACTTCACACCACAGTATTGAGTACGACTTGCATAAAGCCCCTAATGAGAACCACGAGGGCTCTCTCAATGTAGAACCACGAGGGCTCTAGTACCGATTCTCTCGGTACGGCTTGGTCCGTGTTCCTTTATGCATGTACTCGCAGAAAGTCTCAACCCGGAGGTCTTGACTTTGATTGTCATAGTTGGACTACGACGGGGCATCCGACCATTGCTGATCGAACACCCCTGATTCACCATCTTTCGGGTAGGCGGTACGCGTACCTCCGGACGCGGAAGTCTCAACCCGGAGGTCTTGACTTTGATTGTCATAGTTGGACTACGACGGGGCATCCGACCATTGCTGATCGAACACCCCTGATTCATCATCTTTCGGGTAGGCGGTGCGCGCACCTCCGACGCGGAAGTCTCAACCCGGAGGTCTTGACTTTGTATTGTCATAGTTGGACTACGACGGGGTATCCGACTCATCGAATACCCCAGAAGCACACCATCTTTCGGGTAGGCGGTACGCGTACCTCCGGACGCGGAAAGTCTCAACCCGGAGGTCTTGACTTTGGTTGTCATAGTTGGACTATGACGGGGCATCCGACCATTGCTGATCGAACACCCCTGTTACACCATCTTTCGGATAGGCGGTGCGCGACACCACCGACGCGGAAAGTCTCAACCCGGAGGTCTTGACTTTGTATTGTTGGATAGTCCTCTTCCACTATAGGGCAAGCTGGAAATATTCCATTTTACCCAGGACTGCCGAGGCAGCGTGGACCAGGGGAGAACTTCACGGAATCTTCAGGCATCCATGATTGCCATAGTGCGTAAGCCGCCGCTGTGTGCGTCAACTCGTTCCCCGTGAGGAGGAGTCTAGCCGCCGCTAAAAGACGAAGCATTAAGTGTCCTCATTCCACTATAGGGCAAGCTAGAATGAACTATCTTACCCAGGACCGCCGAAGCAGCGTGGACCAGGCGAAGACTATACTTTATACTTCACACCACAGTATTGAGTACGACTTGCATAAAGCCCCTAATGAGAACCACGAGGGCTCTCTCAATGTAGAACCACGAGGGCTCTAGTACCGATTCTCTCGGTACGGCTTGGTCCGTGTTCCTTTATGCTTGTACTCGCGGAAAGTCTCAACCCGGAGGTCTTGACTTTGATTGTCATAGTTGGACTACGACGGGGCATCCGACCATTGCTGATCGAACACCCCTGATTCACCATCTTTCGGATAGGAGGTGCGCCCACCTCCGACGCGGAAGTCTCAACCCGGAGGTTCGGACTTAGAGTTTTTCCCATTTAAAAGTTTTTCTCTTAGCCATACTGAAGTCATCACTTGGTGAACGATTGAACTAGGGCGGGTTAATCGTTTATAGGTATCATGTGGTTTGCATGCTCTCTTAGGTTAAGGTCATGTGGTTGGCTATCGAGCATGCCCAAGTGATGACTTTGTTTCACGCTTGCTTGATTTCTTCAAGATTCCCTGTTATATAGTGTAATCATTCGAGAACAGGGAATCTTTGGTTTTGCTCAACAGGTATTGGATGTCAACTTGGTATCTAGATCGCATTAAGTCTCAACCCTTAGGTTCGGACTTGTATAGTGACATCTTGTTACGGTCTTGAGTCTCAACCCGCAGGTTCGGACTACTTAGTGTTTGATCGAATATAATATGGCAACTTGTGCCTAAGTCTCAACCCGCAGGTTCGGACTTCTGTTTATTTGGCCAATGTATGTATAAGGCAACTTGTGCCTAAGTCTCAACCCGCAGGTTCGGACTTGTGTATTTGTTCGAAGTCATGTATAAGGCAACGTGTGCCTAAGTCTCAACCCGCAGGTTCGGACTTGTTAGTGTTTCGTCAACTTTCATATGGCAACTTGTGCCTAAGTCTCAACCCGCAGGTTCGGACTTGTGTATTTGTTCGAAGTCATGTATAAGGCAACTTGTGCCTAAGTCTCAACCCGCAGGTTCGGACTTGTGTATTTGTTCGAAGTCATGTATAAGGCAACTTGTGCCTAAGTCTCAACCCGCAGGTTCGGACTTCATAGTGTTTCGTCAATGTTCATATGGCAACTTGTGCCTAAGTCTCAACCCGCAGGTTCGGACTTCTATAGTGTTTCGTCAATTATCATATGGCAACTTGTGCCGAAGTCTCAACCCGCAGGTTCGGACTTCTATAGTGTTTCGTCAATTATCATATGGCAACTTGTGCCGAAGTCTCAACCCGCAGGTTCGGACTTCTATAGTGTTTCGTCAATTATCATATGGCAACTTGTGCCGAAGTCTCAACCCGCAGGTTCGGACTTCTGGAAGGATCACTTGGCCACTAATGATCCTTCCGCAGGTTCACCTACGGAAACCTTGTTACGACTTTTACTTCCTCTAAATCATCAAGTTCGGTCAACTTCGATAAAGCAGACGCGGTTCACGAGGATCCAGCGAACGATCATCTCCAAAGACCTCACTAAATAATCCATCGGTAGTAGCGACGGGCGGTGTGTACAAAGGGCAGGGACGTATTCAACGCTGGCTGATGACCAGCACTTACTAGAAGTTCCGAGTTCATATGGACCATTGCAATCCATAATCCCTACTAAGTGAGTATTTGAGTGATTTCCCGTTCCTCTCGGAATAGGAGACACGCTGCTACCCACATTGTAGCACGCGTGTAGCCCAGAACATCTAAGGGCATCACGGACCTGTTATCGCTCGATCTCATTTTGCTAAACACAAATTGTCCTGCTAAGCAGCGTACCGTAAGTGCACTTGCGCACACGAACAGCGAAGGTGTCAGGTCATACTCCACCGAAAGGTCCTAACCCGTTCCAATCGGCATCGACGCATTAACGCTGACTGCGTTCTAGTTAGCATATGTGAGTCACGTTCGTTATCGGAATTAACCAGACAAATCAATCCACGAACTAAGAACGGCCATGCACCACTACCCTTAAATTTGAGAAAGAGCTATTAATCTGTCTCACCTCCATAAGTTCGGACCTGGTAAGTTTTCCCGTGTTGAGTCAAATTGAACCGCAAGCTCCATTTCATTGTGGTGCCCTTCCGTCAATTCCTTTAAGTTTCAACTTTGCAACCATACTTCCCCCGGAACCTGACTTTGGTTTCCCGGAAGCTACTGAGAGCACCTGGTTGTAGCGTCTCCCAATTGCTAGTTGGCATCGTTTACGGTTAGAACTAGGGCGGTATCTAATCGCCTTCGATCCTCTAACTTTCGTTCTTGATTAAAGAAAGCATCCTTGACAAATGCCTTCGCTTTAGTTAGTCTTACGACGGTCTACGAATTTCACCTCTCGCGCCGTAATACTAGTGTCCCCAACTACTTCTGTTAATCATTACCTCCGGTCTGAGTACAAACCAATGAAAGATTAGACCAAGGTCGTATTCCATTATTCCATGCAAGATTATTCTAGGGCGTTTGGGCACCCTGCTTTAAGCACTCTAATTTGTTCAAGGTAAACGTGAGCGGTCGAGCTCTATGTTACACTTGCACCCGTTGAAGGGCACACCATGACACAGACTTGGTGCCCTACCACACCATTGAGTCGCAACCAGATTCCGACTTGGCCCACCGACCACGGGTTGACCGGGTCGGCGGAGCCGGACTGTGTTGGACAAGTATCAACTTCGAACGTTTTAACCGCAACAATTTTAATATACGCTAGTGGAGCTGGAATTACC
Source organism: Anopheles coustani (assembly GCF_943734705.1). Classification (NCBI taxonomy): domain Eukaryota; kingdom Metazoa; phylum Arthropoda; class Insecta; order Diptera; family Culicidae; genus Anopheles; species Anopheles coustani. The sequence continues at coordinate 156,545 of NW_026525154.1, read as the reverse complement.
GCGGCTGCTGGCACCAGACTTGCCCTCCACTTGATCCTCGTAGAAGGATTTATGCTCTACTCATTCCAATTATGAAACATCATTAAAGAGTTTCATATTGTTATTTCTCGTCACTACCTCCCCGTCCCGGGAGGACTCGGACTTAGTCGATTTTTCATAAATTCTTAGAAATTCATATGTTAGGATGCTGCGAGATGGATGGGATGCTGCATGGAGATGAATCTTGATCTTTTACATCTCCCATCTCAATACAGCATCCCTACTTAAAGGCATCTCGGACTTAGTCGATTTTTCATAAATTCTAAGAAATTCATATGTAAGGATGCTGCGAGATGAATGGGATGCTGCATGGAGATGAATCTTGATCTCCTACATCTCCCATCTTAATACAGCATCCCTACTTAAAGGCATCTCGGACTTAGTCGATTTTTCATAAATTCTTAGAAATTCATATGTTAGGATGCTGCGAGATGAATGGGATGCTGCATGGAGATGAATCTTGATCTCCTACATCTCCCATCTCAATACAGCATCCCTACTTAAAGGCATCTCGGACTTAGTCGATTTTTCATAAATTCTTAGAAATTCATATGTTAGGATGCTGCGAGATGAATGGGATGCTGCATGGAGATGAATCTTTATCTCCTACATCTCCCATCTTAATACAGCATCCCTACTTAAAGGCATCTCGGACTTAGTCGATTTTTCATAAATTCTTAGAAATTCATATGTTAGGATGCTGCGAGATGAATGGGATGCTGCATGGAGATGAATCTTGATCTTCTTATCTCCCATCTTAATACAGCATCCCTACTTAAAGGCATCTCGGACTTAGTCGATTTTTCATAAATTCTAAGAAATTCATATGTCAGGATGCTGGGAGATGAATAGGATGCTGCATGGAGATGAATCTTGATCTTCTACATCTCCCAACTCAATACAGCATCCCTACTTAAAGGCATCTCGGACTTCGTCGATTTTTCATAAATTCTAAGAAATTCATATGTTAGGATGCTGGGAGATGAATGAGATGCTGCATGGAGATGAATCTTGATCTTCTTCATCTCCCATCTTAATCCAGCATCCCTACTTAAAGGCATCTCGGACTTAGTCGATTTTTCATAAATTCTAAGAAAAACATAAGTTAGGATGCTGCGAGATGAATAAGATGCTGCATGGAGATGAATCTTGATCTTCTACATCTTCCATCTTAATGCAGCATCCCTACTTAAAGGCATCTCGGACTTAGTCGATTTTTCATAAATTCTAAGAAAAACATAAGTTAGGATGCTGCGAGATGAATAAGATGCTGCATGGAGATGAATCTTGATCTTCTTCATCTCCCATCTTAATACAGCATCCCTACTTAAAGGCATCTCGGACTTAGTCGATTTTTCATAAATTCTAAGAAATTCATATGTTAGGATGCTGCGAGATGAATGGGATGCTGCATGGAGATGAATCTTGATCTTCTTCATCTCCCATCTTAATACAGCATCCCTACTTAAAGGCATCTCGGACTTAGTCGATTTTTCAATAATTCTAAGAAAAACATAAGTTAGGATGCTGCGAGATGAATAAGATGCTGCATGGAGATGAATCTTGATCTCCTACATCTCCCATCTTAATACAGCATCCCTACTTAAAGGCATCTCGGACTTAGTCGATTTTTCATAAATTCTAAGAAATTCATATGTTAGGATGCTGCGAGATGAATGGGATGCTGCATGGAGATGAATCTTGATCTCCTACATCTCCCATCTCAATACAGCATCCCTACTTAAAGGCATCTCGGACTTAGTCGATTTTTCATAAATTCTAAGAAATTCATATGTTAGGATGCTGCGAGATGAATGGGATGCTGCGTGGAGATGAATCTTGATCTCCTACATCTCCCATCTTAATACAGCATCCCTACTTAAAGGCATCTCGGACTTAGTCGATTTTTCATAAATTCTAAGAAATTCATATGTTAGGATGCTGCGAGATGAATGGGATGCTGCATGGAGATGAATCTTGATCTTCTTCATCTCCCATCTTAATACAGCATCCCTACTTAAAGGCATCTCGGACTTAGTCAATTTTTCATAAGTTCTAAGAAAAACATATGTTAGGATGCTGCGAGATGAATGGGATGCTGCATGGAGATGAATCTTGATCTTCTTCATCTCCCATCTTAATACAGCATCCCTACTTATATGCATCTCGGACTTAGTCGATTTTTCATAAATTCTTAGAAATTCATATGTTAGGATGCTGCGAGATGAATGGGATGCTGCATGGAGATGAATCTTGATCTTCTTCATCTCCCATCTTAATACAGCATCCCTACTTAAAGCCATCTCGGACTTAGTCGATTTTACATAAATTCTTAGAAAAACATATGTTAGGATACTGCGAGATGAATGGGATGCTGCATGGAGATGAATCTTGATCTCCTACATCTCCCATCTTAATACAGCATCCCTACTTAAAGGCATCTCGGACTTAGTCGATTTTTCATAAATTCTTAGAAATTCATATGTTAGGATGCTGCGAGATGGATGGGATGCTGCATGGAGATGAATCTTGATCTCCTACATCTCCCATCTTAATACAGCATCCCTACTTAAAGGCATCTCGGACTTAGTCGATTTTTCATAAATTCTTAGAAATTCATATGTTAGGATGCTGCGAGATAAATGGGATGCTGCATGGAGATGAATCTTGATCTCCTACATCTCCCATCTTAATACAGCATCCCTACTTAAAGGCATCTCGGACTTAGTCGATTTTTCATAAATTCTTAGAAATTCATATGTTAGGATGCTGCGAGATGGATGGGATGCTGCATGGAGATGAATCTTGATCTTTTACATCTCCCATCTCAATACAGCATCCCTACTTAAAGGCATCTCGGACTTAGTCGATTTTTCATAAATTCTAAGAAATTCATATGTAAGGATGCTGCGAGATGAATAAGATGCTGCATGGAGATGAATCTTGATCTCCTACATCTCCCATCTTAATACAGCATCCCTACTTAAAGGCATCTCGGACTTAGTCGATTTTTCATAAATTCTTAGAAATTCATATGTTAGGATGCTGCGAGATGAATGGGATGCTGCATGGAGATGAATCTTGATCTCCTACATCTCCCATCTCAATACAGCATCCCTACTTAAAGGCATCTCGGACTTAGTCGATTTTTCATAAATTCTTAGAAATTCATATGTTAGGATGCTGCGAGATGAATGGGATGCTGCATGGAGATGAATCTTTATCTCCTACATCTCCCATCTTAATACAGCATCCCTACTTAAAGGCATCTCGGACTTAGTCGATTTTTCATAAATTCTTAGAAATTCATATGTTAGGATGCTGCGAAATGAATGGGATGCTGCATGGAGATGAATCTTGATCTCCTACATCTCCCATCTCAATACAGCATCCCTACTTAAAGGCATCTCGGACTTAGTAAATTTTTCATAAATTCTTAGAAATTCATATGTTAGGATGCTGCGAGATGAATGGGATGCTGCATGGAGATGAATCTTGATCTTCTTCATCTCCCATCTTAATACAGCATCCCTACTTAAAGGCATCTCGGACTTAGTCGATTTTTCATAAATTCTAAGAAATTCATATGTTAGGATGCTGCGAGATGAATGGGATGCTGCATGGAGATAAATCTTGATCTTCTTCATCTCCCATCTTAATACAGCATCCCTACTTAAAGGCATCTCGGACTTAGTCGATTTTTCATAAATTCTAAGAAATTCATATGTTAGGATGCTGCGAGATGAATGGGATGCTGCATGGAGATGAATCTTGATCTTCTTCATCTCCCATCTTAATACAGCATCCCTACTTAAAGGCATCTCGGACTTAGTCGATTTTTCATAAATTCTAAGAAATTCATATGTTAAGAAGCTGCGAGATGAATGGGATGCTGCATGGAGATGAATCTTGATCTTCTTCATCTCCCATCTTAACACATCATCCCTACTTAAAGGCATCTCGGACTTAGTCGATTTGGCATAAATTCTAAGAACAACATATGTAAGGATGCTGCGAGATGAATGGGATGCTGCATGGAGATGAATCTTGATCTTCTTCATCTCCCATCCTAATACAGCATCCCTACTTAAAGGCATCTCGGACTTAGTCGATTTTTCATAAATTCTAAGAAATTCATATGTTAGGATGCTGCGAGATGAATGGGATGCTGCATAGAGATGAATCTTGATCTCCTACATCTCCCATCTCAATACAGCATCCCTACTTAAAGGCATCTCGGACTTAGTCGATTTTTCATAAATTCTAAGAAAAACATATGTTTGGATGCTGCGAGATGAATGGGATGCTGCATGGAGATGAATCTTGATCTTCTACATCTCCCATCTTAATACAGCATCCCTACTTAAAGGCATCTCGGACTTAGTCGATTTTTCATAAACTCTTAGAAAAACATATGTTAGGATGCTGCGAGATGAATGGGATGCTGCATGGAGATGAATCTTGATCTCCTACATCTCCCATCTCAATACAGCATCCCTTTTTAAAGGCATCTCGGACTTAGTAGATTTTTCATAAATTCTAAGAAAAACATATGTTAGGATGCTGCGAGATGAATGGGATGCTGCATGGAGATGAATCTTGATCTTCTTCATCTCCCATCATAATACAGCATCCCTACCTAAAGGCATCTCGGACTTAGTCGATTTTTCATAAACTCTTAGAAAAACATATGTTAGGATGCTGCGAGATGAATGGGATGCTGCATGGAGATGAATCTTGATCTCCTACATCTCCCATCTCAATACAGCATCCCTTCTTAAAGGCATCTCGGACTTAGTCGATTTTTCATAAATTCTCAGAAAAACATATGTAAGGATGCTGCGAGATGAATGGGATGCTGCATGGAGATGAATCTTGATATTCTTCATCTCCCATCTTAATACAGCATCCCTACTTAAAGGCATCTCGGACTTAGTCGATTTTTCATAAACTCTTAGAAAAACATATGTTAGGATGCTGCGAGATGAATAAGATGCTGCATGGAGATGAATCTTGATCTCCTACATCTCCCATCTCAATACAGCATCCCTTCTTAAAGGCATCTCTGACTTAGTCGATTTTTCATAAATTCTAAGAAAAACATATGTTTGGATGCTGCGAGATGAATGGGATCCTGCATGGAGATGAATCTTGATCTTCTTCATCTCCCATCTTAATACAGCATCGCTACTTAAAGGCATCTCGGACTTAGTCGATTTTTCATAAACTCTTAGAAAAACATATGTTAGGATGCTGCGAGATGAATGGGATGCTGCATGGAGATGAATCTTGATCTTCTTTATCTCCCATCTCAATACAGCATCCCTACTTAAAGGCATCTCGGACTTAGTCGATTTTTCATAAATTATAAGAAAAACATATGTAAGGATGCTGCGAGATGAATGGGATGCTGCATGGAGATGAATCTTGATCTTCCTAATCTCCCATCTTAATACAGCATCCCTACTTAAAGGCATCTCGGACTTAGTCGATTTTTCATAAATTATAAGAAAAACATATGTTAGGATGCTGCGAGATGAATGGGATGCTGCATGGAGATGAATCTTGATCTCCTACATCTCCCATCTTAATACAGCATCCCTACTTAAAGGCATCTCGGACTTAGTCGATTTTTTATAAATTCATAGAAATTCATATGTTAGGATGCTGCGAGATGAATGGGATGCTGCATGGAGATGAATCTTGATCTCCTACATCTCCCATCTCAATACAGCATCCCTACTTAAAGGCATCTCGGACTTAGTCGATTTTTTATAAATTCATAGAAATTCATATGTTAGGATGCTGCGAGATGAATGGGATGCTGCATGGAGATGAATCTTGATCTCCTACATCTCCCATCTCAATACAGCATCCCTACTTAAAGCCATCTCGGACTTAGTCGATTTTTGATAAATTCTAAGAAATTCATATGTTAGGATGCTGGGAGATGAATGGGATGCTGCATGGAGTTGAATCTTGATCTCCTTCATCTCCAATCTCAATACAGCATCCCTACTTAAAGGCATCTCGGACTTAGTCGATTTTTCATAAATTCTAAGAAATTCATATGTTAGGATGCTTGGAGATAAATGGGATGCTGCATGGAGATGAATCTTGATCTTCTACATCTCCATTCTCAATACAGCATCCCTACTTAAAGCCATCTCGGACTTAGTCGATTTTTTATAAATTCATAGAAATTCATATGTTAGGATGCTGCGAGATGAATGGGATGCTGCATGGAGATGAATCTTGATCTCCTACATCTCCCATCTCAATACAGCATCCCTACTTAAAGGCATCTCGGACTTAGTCGATTTTTTATAAATTCATAGAAATTCATATGTTAGGATGCTGCGAGATGAATGGGATGCTGCATGGAGATGAATCTTGATCTCCTACATCTCCCATCTCAATACAGCATCCCTACTTAAAGGCATCTCGGACTTAGTCGATTTTTTATAAATTCATAGAAATTCATATGTTAGGATGCTGCGAGATGAATGGGATGCTGCATGGAGATGAATCTTGATCTCCTACATCTCCCATCTCAATACAGCATCCCTACTTAAAGGCATCTCGGACTTAGTCGATTTTTTATAAATTCATAGAAATTCATATGTTAGGATGCTGCGAGATGAATGGGATGCTGCATGGAGATGAATCTTGATCTCCTACATCTCCCATCTCAATACAGCATCCCTACTTAAAGGCATCTCGGACTTAGTCGATTTTTTATAAATTCATAGAAATTCATATGTTAGGATGCTGCGAGATGAATGGGATGCTGCATGGAGTTGAATCTTGATCTCCTTCATCTCCAATCTCAATACAGCATCCCTACTTAAAGGCATCTCGGACTTAGTCGATTTTTCATAAATTCTAAGAAATTCATATGTTAGGATGCTTGGAGATAAATGGGATGCTGCATGGAGATGAATCTTGATCTTCTACATCTCCATTCTCAATACAGCATCCCTACTTAAAGCCATCTCGGACTTAGTCGATTTTTTATAAATTCATAGAAATTCATATGTTAGGATGCTGCGAGATGAATGGGATGCTGCATGGAGATGAATCTTGATCTCCTACATCTCCCATCTCAATACAGCATCCATACTTAAAGGTATCTCGGACTTAGTCGATTTTTCATAAATTCATAGAAATTCATATGTTAGGATGCTGCGAGATGAATGGGATGCTGCATGGAGATGAATCTTGATCTCCTACATCTCCCATCTCAATACAGCATCCCTACTTAAAGCCATCTCGGACTTAGTCGATTTTTCATAAATTCATAGAAATTCATATGTTAGGATGCTGCGAGATGAATGGGATGCTGCATGGAGATGAATCTTGATCTCCTACATCTCCCATCTCAATACAGCATCCCTACTTAAAGGCATCTCGGACTTAGTCGATTTTTTATAAATTCATAGAAATTCATATGTTAGGATGCTGCGAGATGAATGGGATGCTGCATGGAGATGAATCTTGATCTTCTTCATCTCCCATCTCGATACAGCATCCATACTTAAAGGTATCTCGGACTTAGTCGATTTTTCATAAATTCATAGAAATTCATATGTTAGGATGCTGCGAGATGAATGGGATGCTGCATGGAGATGAATCTTGATCTCCTACATCTCCCATCTCAATACAGCATCCCTACTTAAAGGCATCTCGGACTTAGTCGATTTTTCATAAATTCTAAGAAATTCATATGTTAGGATGCTGCGAGATGAATGGGATGCTGCATGGAGATGAATCTTGATCTCCTACATCTCCCATCTCAATACAGCATCCCTACTTAAAGGCATCTCGGACTTAGTCGATTTTTCATAAATTCTAAGAAATTCATATGTTAGGATGCTGCGAGATGAATGGGATGCTGCATGGAGATGAATCTTGATCTCCTACATCTCCCATCTCAATACAGCATCCCTACTTAAAGGCATCTCGGACTTAGTCGATTTTTCATAAATTCATAGAAATTCATATGTTAGGATGCTGCGAGATGAATGGGATGCTGCATGGAGATGAATCTTGATCTTCTTCATCTCCCATCTCGATACAGCATCCCTACTTAAAGGGATCTCGGACTTAGTCGATTTTTCATAAATTCATAGAAATTCATATGTTAGGATGCTGCGAGATGAATGGGATGCTGCATGGAGATGAATCTTGATCTTCTTCATCTCCCATCTCGATACAGCATCCATACTTAAAGGTATCTCGGACTTAGTCGATTTTTCATAAATTCATAGAAATTCATATGTTAGGATGCTGCGAGATGAATGGGATGCTGCATGGAGATGAATCTTGATCTCCTACATCTCCCATCTCAATACAGCATCCCTACTTAAAGCCATCTCGGACTTAGTCGATTTTTCATAAATTCATAGAAATTCATATGTTAGGATGCTGCGAGATGAATGGGATGCTGCATGGAGATGAATCTTGAACTCCTTCATCTCCCATCTCAATACAGCATCCCTACTTAAAGGCATCTCGGACTTAGTCGATTTTTCATAAATTCATAGAAATTCATATGTTAGGATGCTGCGAGATGAATGGGATGCTGCATGGAGATGAATCTTGATCTCCTACATCTCCCATCTCAATACAGCATCCCTTCTTAAAGGCATCTCGGACTTAGTCGATTTTTTATAAATTCATAGAAATTCATATGTAAGGATGCTGCGAGATGAATGGGATGCTGCATGGAGATGAATCTTGATCTTCTTCATCTCCCATCTCGATACAGCATCCCTACTTAAAGGGATCTCGGACTTAGTCGATTTTTCATAAATTCATAGAAATTCATATGTTAGGATGCTGCGAGATGAATGGGATGCTGCATGGAGATGAATCTTGATCTTCTTCATCTCCCATCTTAATACAGCATCCCTACTTAAAGGCATCTCGGACTTAGTCGATTTTTCATAAATTCATAGAAATTCATATGTTAGGATGCTGCGAGATGAATGGGATGCTGCATGGAGATGAATCTTGATCTCCTACATCTCCCATCTCAATACAGCATCCCTACTTAAAGGCATCTCGGACTTAGTCGATTTTTTATAAATTCATAGAAATTCATATGTAAGGATGCTGCGAGATGAATGGGATGCTGCATGGAGATGAATCTTGATCTCCTACATCTCCCATCTCAATACAGCATCCCTACTTAAAGGCATCTCGGACTTAGTCGATTTTTTATAAATTCATAGAAATTCATATGTTAGGATGCTGCGAGATGAATGGGATGCTGCATGGAGATGAATCTTGATCTTCTTCATCTCCCATCTCGATACAGCATCCCTACTTAAAGGGATCTCGGACTTAGTCGATTTTTCATAAATTCATAGAAATTCATATGTTAGGATGCTGCGAGATGAATGGGATGCTGCATGGAGATGAATCTTGATCTTCTTCATCTCCCATCTCGATACAGCATCCATACTTAAAGGTATCTCGGACTTAGTCGATTTTTCATAAATTCATAGAAATTCATATGTTAGGATGCTGCGAGATGAATGGGATGCTGCATGGAGATGAATCTTGATCTCCTACATCTCCCATCTCAATACAGCATCCCTACTTAAAGCCATCTCGGACTTAGTCGATTTTTCATAAATTCTAAGAAATTCATATGTTAGGATGCTGGGAGATGAATGGGATGCTGCATGGAGATGAATCTTGATCTTCTTCATCTCCCATCTTAATACAGCATCCCTACTTAGAGGCATCTCGGACTTAGTCGATTTTTCATAAATTCTAAGAAATTCATATGTTAGGATGCTGGGAGATGAATGGGATGCTGCATGGAGATGAATCTTGATCTTCTTCATCTCCCATCTCAATACAGCATCCCTACTTAGAGGCATCTCGGACTTAGTCGATTTTTCATAAATTCATAGAAATTCATATGTTAGGATGCTGCGAGATGAATGGGATGCTGCATGGAGATGAATCTTGATCTTCTTCATCTCCCATCTCAATACAGCATCCCTACTTAAAGGCATCTCGGACTTAGTCGATTTTTCATATATTATAAGAAATTGATATGTTAGGATGCTGGGAGATGAATGGGATGCTGCATGGAGATGAATCTTGATCTTCTTCATCTTCCATCTTAATACAGCATCCCTACTTAAAGGCATCTCGGACTTAGTCGATTTTTCATAAATTCTAAGAAATTCATATGTTAGGATGCTGCGAGATGAATGGGATGCTGCATGGAGATGAATCTTGATCTCCTACTTCTCCCATCTCAATACAGCATCCCTACTTAAAGGCATCTCGGACTTAGTCGATTTTTCATAAATTCTAAGAAATTGATATGTTAGGATGCTGGGAGATGAATGGGATGCTACATGGAGATGAATCTTGATCTCCTACAGCTCCCATCTCAATACAGCATCCCTACTTAAAGGCATCTCGGACTTAGTCGAATTTTCATAAATTCTAAGAAATTCATATGTTAGGATGCTGCGAGATGAATGGGATGCTGCATGGAGATGAATCTTGATCTTCTTCATCTTCCATCTCAATACAGCATCCCTACTTAAAGGCATCTCGGACTTAGTCGATTTTTCATAAATTCTAAGAAATTGATATGTTAGGATGCTGCGAGATGAATGGGATGCTGCATGGAGATGAATCTTGATCTCCTACATCTCCCATCTCAATACAGCATCCCTACTTAAAGGCATCTCGGACTTAGTCGATTTTTCATAAATTCTAAGAAATTCATATGTTAGGATGCTGGGAGATGAATGGGATGCTGCATGGAGATGAATCTTGATCTCCTACATCTCCCATCTCAATACAGCATCCCTACTTAAAGGCATCTCGGACTTAGTCGATTTTTCATAAATTCTAAGAAATTCATATGTTAGGATGCTGGGAGATGAATGGGATGCTGCATACAGATGAATCTTGATCTCCTACATCTCCCATCTCAATACAGCATCCCTACTTAAAGGCATCTCGGACTTAGTCGATTTTTCATAAATTCTAAGAAAAACATATGTTAGGATGCTGCGAGATGAATGGGATGCTGCATGGAGATGAATCTTGATCTTCTACATCTTCCATCTTAATACAGCATCCCTACTTGAAGGCATCTCGGACTTAGTCGATTTTTCATAAATTCATAGAAATTCATATGTTAGGATGCTGCGAGATGAATGGAATGCTGCATGGAGATGAATCTTGATCTCCTACACCTCCCTTCTCAATACAGCATCCCTACTTAAAGGCATCTCGGACTTAGTCGATTTTTCATAAATTCATAGAAAATCATATGTAAGGATGCTGCGAGATTAATGGGATGCTGCATGGAGATGAATCTTGATCTTCCACATCTCCCATCTTAATACAGCATCCCTACTTAAAGGCATCTCGGACTAAGTCGATTTTTCATAAATTCATAGAAAATCATATGTAAGGATGCTGCGAGATGTATGGGATGCTGCATGGAGATGAATCTTGATCTCCTACATCTCCCATCTCAATACAGCATCCCTACTTAAAGGCATCTCGGACTTAGTCGATTTTTCATAAATTCTAAGTGAAACATATGTTAGGATGCTGCGATATGAATGGGATGCTGCATGGAGATGAATATTGATCTTCTACATCTCCCATCTTAATACAGCATCCCTACTTAAAGGCATCTCGGACTAAGTCGATTTTTCATAAATTCATAGAAATTCATATGTTAGGATGCTGCGAGATGAATAAGATGCTGCATGGAGATGAATCTTGAACTCCTTCATCTCCCATCTCAATACAGCATCCCTACTTAAAGGCATCTCGGACTTAGTCGATTTTTCCTAAATTCTAAGAAATTCATATGTTAGGATGCTGCGAGATGAATGGGTTGCAGCATGGAGATGAATCTTGATCTTCTTAATCTCCCATCTTAATACAGCATCCCTACTCAAAGGCATCTCGGACTTAGTCGATTTTTCATAAATTCTAAGAAATTCATATGTTTGGATGCTGCGAGATGAATGGGATGCTGCATGGAGATGAATCTTGATCTTCTTCATCTCCCATCTTAATACAGCATCCCTACTTAAAGGCATCTCGGACTTAGTCGATTTTTCATAAATTCTAAGAAATTCATATGTTAGGATGCTGGGAGATGAATGGGATGCTGCATGGAGATGAACCTTGATCTCCTACATCTCCCATCTCAATACAGCATCCCTACTTAAAGGCATCTCGGACTTAGTCGATTTTTAATAAATTCTAAGAAATTCATATGTTAGGATGCTGGGAGATGAATGGGATGCTGCATGGAGATGAATCTTGATCTTCTACATCTCCCATCTTAATACAGCATCCCTACTTAAAGGCATCTCGGACTTAGTCGATTTTTCATAAATTCATAGAAATTCATATGTTAGGATGCTGCGAGATGAATGGGATGCTGCATGGAGATGAATCTAGATCTCCTACATCTCCCATCTCAATACAGCATCATTACTTAAAGGCATCTCGGACTTAGTCGATTTTTCATAAATTCTAAGAAATTCATATGTCAGGATGCTGCTAGATGAATGGGATGCTGCATGGAGATGAATCTAGATCTCCTACATCTCCCATCTCAATACAGCATCCCTACTTAAAGGCATCTCGGACTTAGTCGATTTTTCCTAAATTCTAAGAAATTCATATGTTAGGATGCTGCGAGATGAATGGGTTGCAGCATGGAGATGAATCTTGATCTTCTTAATCTCCCATCTTAATACAGCATCCCTACTCAAAGGCATCTCGGACTTAGTCGATTTTTCATAAATTCTTAGAAATTCATATGTTAGGATGCTGGGAGATGAATGGGATGCTGCATGGAGATGAACCTTGATCTCCTACATCTCCCATCTCAATACAGCATCCCTACTTAAAGGCATCACGGACTTAGTCGATTTTTCATAAATTCTAAGAAAATCATATGTTAGGATGCTGGGAAATGAATGGGATGCTGCATGGAGATGAACCTTGATCTCCTACATCTCCCATCACAATACAGCATCCCTACTTAAAGGCATCTCGGACTTAGTCGATTTTTCATAAATTCTAAGAAATTCATATCTTAGGATGCTGGGAGATGAATGGGATGCTGCATGGAGATGAATCTTGATCTTCTTCATCTCCCATCTCAATACAGCATCCCTACTTAAAGGCATCTCGGACTTAGTCGATTTTTCATAAATTCATAGAAATTCATATGTTAGGATGCTGCGAGATGAATGGGATGCTGCATGGAGATGAATCTTGATCTCCTACATCTCCCATTTCAATACAGCATCCCTACTTAAAGGCATCTCGGACTTAGTCGATTTTTCATGAATTCATAGAAATTCATATGTTAGGATGCTGCGAGATGAATGGGATGCTGCATGGAGATGAATCTTGATCTTCTTCATCTTCCATCTTAATACAGCATCCCTACATAAAGGCATCTCGGACTTAGTCGATTTTTCATAAATTCTAAGAAAATCATATGTTAGGATGCTGTGAGTTGAATGGGATGCTGCATGGAGATGAATCTTGATCTCCTACATCTCCCATCTCAATACAGCATCCCTACTTAAAGGCATCTCGGACTTAGTCGATTTTTCATAAATTCTAAGAAAAACATATGTAAGGATGCTGCGAGATGAATGGGATTTAAGTAGCTTAAAGGCATCTCGGACTTAGTCGATTTTTCATAAATTCTAAGAAAAACATATGTAAGGATGCTGCGAGATGAATGGGATGCTGCATGGAGATGAATATCGATCTTTTTCATCTCCCATCTTAATACAGCATCCCTTCTTAAAGGCACCTTGGACTTAGTCGATTTTTCATAAATTCTAAGAAATTCATATGTTAGGATGCTGGGAGATGAATGGGATGCTGCATGGAGATGAATCTTGATCTTCTTCATCTTCCATCTTAATACAGAATCCCTACTTAAAGGCATCTCGGACTTAGTCGATTTTTCATAAATTCTTAGAAATTCATATGTTAGGATGCTGCGAGATGAATGGGATGCTGCATGGAGATGAATATCGATCTTTTTCATCTCCCATCTTAATACAGCATCCCTTCTTAAAGGCATCTTGGACTTAGTCGATTTTTCATAAATTCTAAGAAATTCATATGTTAGGATGCTTGGAGATGAATGGGATGCTGCATGGAGATGAATCTTGATCTTCTTCATCTTCCATCTTAATACAGCATCCCTACCTAAAGGCATCTCGGACTTAGTCGATTTTTCATAAATTCTAAAAAAAACATATGTTAGGATGCTGCGAGATGAATAAGATGCTGCATGGAGATGAATCTTGATCTTCTTCATCTCCCATCTTAATACAGCATCCCTACTTAAAGGCATCTCGGACTCAGTCGATTTTTCATAAATTCTAAGAAAAACATATGTTAGGATGCTGGGAGAAGAATGGGATGCTGCATGGAGATGAATCTTGATCTTCTTAATCTCCCATCTTAATACAGCATCCCTTCTTAAAGGCATCTCTGACTTAGTCGATTTTTCATAAATTCTAAGAAAAACATATGTTTGGATGCTGCGAGATGAATGGGATCCTGCATGGAGATGAATCTTGATCTTCTTCATCTCCCATCTTAATACAGCATCGCTACTTAAAGGCATCTCGGACTTAGTCGATTTTTCATAAACTCTTAGAAAAACATATGTTAGGATGCTGCGAGATGAATGGGATGCTGCATGGAGATGAATCTTGATCTTCTTTATCTCCCATCTCAATACAGCATCCCTACTTAAAGGCATCTCGGACTTAGTCGATTTTTCATAAATTATAAGAAAAACATATGTAAGGATGCTGCGAGATGAATGGGATGCTGCATGGAGATGAATCTTGATCTTCCTAATCTCCCATCTTAATACAGCATCCCTACTTAAAGGCATCTCGGACTTAGTCGATTTTTCATAAATTATAAGAAAAACATATGTTAGGATGCTGCGAGATGAATGGGATGCTGCATGGAGATGAATCTTGATCTTCTTCATCTCCCATCTCAATACAGCATCCCTACTTAAAGGCATCTCGGACTTAGTCGATTTTTCATAAATTCTAAGAAAAACATATGTTAGGATGCTGCGAGATGAATGGGATGCTGCATGGAGATGAATCTTGATCTCCTACATCTCCCATCTTAATACAGCATCCCTACTTAAAGGCATCTCGGACTTAGTCGATTTTTTATAAATTCATAGAAATTCATATGTTAGGATGCTGCGAGATGAATGGGATGCTGCATGGAGATGAATCTTGATCTCCTACATCTCCCATCTCAATACAGCATCCCTACTTAAAGGCATCTCGGACTTAGTCGATTTTTTATAAATTCATAGAAATTCATATGTTAGGATGCTGCGAGATGAATGGGATGCTGCATGGAGATGAATCTTGATCTCCTACATCTCCCATCTCAATACAGCATCCCTACTTAAAGCCATCTCGGACTTAGTCGATTTTTGATAAATTCTAAGAAATTCATATGTTAGGATGCTGGGAGATGAATGGGATGCTGCATGGAGTTGAATCTTGATCTCCTTCATCTCCAATCTCAATACAGCATCCCTACTTAAAGGCATCTCGGACTTAGTCGATTTTTCATAAATTCTAAGAAATTCATATGTTAGGATGCTTGGAGATAAATGGGATGCTGCATGGAGATGAATCTTGATCTTCTACATCTCCATTCTCAATACAGCATCCCTACTTAAAGCCATCTCGGACTTAGTCGATTTTTTATAAATTCATAGAAATTCATATGTTAGGATGCTGCGAGATGAATGGGATGCTGCATGGAGATGAATCTTGATCTCCTACATCTCCCATCTCAATACAGCATCCCTACTTAAAGGCATCTCGGACTTAGTCGATTTTTTATAAATTCATAGAAATTCATATGTTAGGATGCTGCGAGATGAATGGGATGCTGCATGGAGATGAATCTTGATCTCCTACATCTCCCATCTCAATACAGCATCCCTACTTAAAGGCATCTCGGACTTAGTCGATTTTTTATAAATTCATAGAAATTCATATGTTAGGATGCTGCGAGATGAATGGGATGCTGCATGGAGATGAATCTTGATCTCCTACATCTCCCATCTCAATACAGCATCCCTACTTAAAGGCATCTCGGACTTAGTCGATTTTTTATAAATTCATAGAAATTCATATGTTAGGATGCTGCGAGATGAATGGGATGCTGCATGGAGTTGAATCTTGATCTCCTTCATCTCCAATCTCAATACAGCATCCCTACTTAAAGGCATCTCGGACTTAGTCGATTTTTCATAAATTCTAAGAAATTCATATGTTAGGATGCTTGGAGATAAATGGGATGCTGCATGGAGATGAATCTTGATCTTCTACATCTCCATTCTCAATACAGCATCCCTACTTAAAGCCATCTCGGACTTAGTCGATTTTTTATAAATTCATAGAAATTCATATGTTAGGATGCTGCGAGATGAATGGGATGCTGCATGGAGATGAATCTTGATCTCCTACATCTCCCATCTCAATACAGCATCCATACTTAAAGGTATCTCGGACTTAGTCGATTTTTCATAAATTCATAGAAATTCATATGTTAGGATGCTGCGAGATGAATGGGATGCTGCATGGAGATGAATCTTGATCTCCTACATCTCCCATCTCCATGCAGCATCCCTACTTAAAGCCATCTCGGACTTAGTCGATTTTTCATAAATTCATAGAAATTCATATGTTAGGATGCTGCGAGATGAATGGGATGCTGCATGGAGATGAATCTTGATCTCCTACATCTCCCATCTCAATACAGCATCCCTACTTAAAGGCATCTCGGACTTAGTCGATTTTTTATAAATTCATAGAAATTCATATGTTAGGATGCTGCGAGATGAATGGGATGCTGCATGGAGATGAATCTTGATCTTCTTCATCTCCCATCTCGATACAGCATCCATACTTAAAGGTATCTCGGACTTAGTCGATTTTTCATAAATTCATAGAAATTCATATGTTAGGATGCTGCGAGATGAATGGGATGCTGCATGGAGATGAATCTTGATCTCCTACATCTCCCATCTCAATACAGCATCCCTACTTAAAGGCATCTCGGACTTAGTCGATTTTTCATAAATTCTAAGAAATTCATATGTTAGGATGCTGCGAGATGAATGGGATGCTGCATGGAGATGAATCTTGATCTCCTACATCTCCCATCTCAATACAGCATCCCTACTTAAAGGCATCTCGGACTTAGTCGATTTTTCATAAATTCTAAGAAATTCATATGTTAGGATGCTGCGAGATGAATGGGATGCTGCATGGAGATGAATCTTGATCTCCTACATCTCCCATCTCAATACAGCATCCCTACTTAAAGGCATCTCGGACTTAGTCGATTTTTTATAAATTCATAGAAATTCATATGTTAGGATGCTGCGAGATGAATGGGATGCTGCATGGAGATGAATCTTGATCTTCTTCATCTCCCATCTCGATACAGCATCCCAACTTAAAGGGATCTCGGACTTAGTCGATTTTTCATAAATTCATAGAAATTCATATGTTAGGATGCTGCGAGATGAATGGGATGCTGCATGGAGATGAATCTTGATCTTCTTCATCTCCCATCTCGATACAGCATCCATACTTAAAGGTATCTCGGACTTAGTCGATTTTTCATAAATTCATAGAAATTCATATGTTAGGATGCTGCGAGATGAATGGGATGCTGCATGGAGATGAATCTTGATCTCCTACATCTCCCATCTCAATACAGCATCCCTACTTAAAGCCATCTCGGACTTAGTCGATTTTTCATAAATTCATAGAAATTCATATGTTAGGATGCTGCGAGATGAATGGGATGCTGCATGGAGATGAATCTTGAACTCCTTCATCTCCCATCTCAATACAGCATCCCTACTTAAAGGCATCTCGGACTTAGTCGATTTTTCATAAATTCATAGAAATTCATATGTTAGGATGCTGCGAGATGAATGGGATGCTGCATGGAGATGAATCTTGATCTCCTACATCTCCCATCTCAATACAGCATCCCTTCTTAAAGGCATCTCGGACTTAGTCGATTTTTTATAAATTCATAGAAATTCATATGTAAGGATGCTGCGAGATGAATGGGATGCTGCATGGAGATGAATCTTGATCTTCTTCATCTCCCATCTCGATACAGCATCCCTACTTAAAGGGATCTCGGACTTAGTCGATTTTTCATAAATTCATAGAAATTCATATGTTAGGATGCTGCGAGATGAATGGGATGCTGCATGGAGATGAATCTTGATCTTCTTCATCTCCCATCGTAATACAGCATCCCTACTTAAAGGCATCTCGGACTTAGTCGATTTTTCATAAATTCATAGAAATTCATATGTTAGGATGCTGCGAGATGAATGGGATGCTGCATGGAGATGAATCTTGATCTCCTACATCTCCCATCTCAATACAGCATCCCTACTTAAAGCCATCTCGGACTTAGTCGATTTTTCATAAATTCTAAGAAATTCATATGTTAGGATGCTGGGAGATGAATGGGATGCTGCATGGAGATGAATCTTGATCTTCTTCATCTCCCATCTTAATACAGCATCCCTACTTAGAGGCATCTCGGACTTAGTCGATTTTTCATAAATTCTAAGAAATTCATATGTTAGGATGCTGGGAGATGAATGGGATGCTGCATGGAGATGAATCTTGATCTTCTTCATCTCCCATCTCAATACAGCATCCCTACTTAGAGGCATCTCGGACTTAGTCGATTTTTCATAAATTCATAGAAATTCATATGTTAGGATGCTGCGAGATGAATGGGATGCTGCATGGAGATGAATCTTGATCTTCTTCATCTCCCATCTCAATACAGCATCCCTACTTAAAGGCATCTCGGACTTAGTCGATTTTTCATATATTATAAGAAATTGATATGTTAGGATGCTGGGAGATGAATGGGATGCTGCATGGAGTTGAATCTTGATCTTCTTCATCTTCCATCTTAATACAGCATCCCTACTTAAAGGCATCTCGGACTTAGTCGATTTTTCATAAATTCTAAGAAATTCATATGTTAGGATGCTGCGAGATGAATGGGATGCTGCATGGAGATGAATCTTGATCTCCTACTTCTCCCATCTCAATACAGCATCCCTACTTAAAGGCATCTCGGACTTAGTCGATTTTTCATAAATTCTAAGAAATTGATATGTTAGGATGCTGGGAGATGAATGGGATGCTACATGGAGATGAATCTTGATCTCCTACAGCTCCCATCTCAATACAGCATCCCTACTTAAAGGCATCTCGGACTTAGTCGAATTTTCATAAATTCTAAGAAATTCATATGTTAGGATGCTGCGAGATGAATGGGATGCTGCATGGAGATGAATCTTGATCTTCTTCATCTTCCATCTCAATACAGCATCCCTACTTAAAGGCATCTCGGACTTAGTCGATTTTTCATAAATTCTAAGAAATTCATATGTTAGGATGCTGGGAGATGAATGGGATGCTGCATGGAGATGAATCTTGATCTCCTACATCTCCCATCTCAATACAGCATCCCTACTTAAAGGCATCTCGGACTTAGTCGATTTTTCATAAATTCTAAGAAATTCATATGTTAGGATGCTGGGAGATGAATGGGATGCTGCATACAGATGAATCTTGATCTCCTACATCTCCCATCTCAATACAGCATCCCTACTTAAAGGCATCTCGGACTTAGTCGATTTTTCATAAATTCTAAGAAAAACATATGTTAGGATGCTGCGAGATGAATGGGATGCTGCATGGAGATGAATCTTGATCTTCTACATCTTCCATCTTAATACAGCATCCCTACTTGAAGGCATCTCGGACTTAGTCGATTTTTCATAAATTCATAGAAATTCATATGTTAGGATGCTGCGAGATGAATGGAATGCTGCATGGAGATGAATCTTGATCTCCTACACCTCCCTTCTCAATACAGCATCCCTACTTAAAGGCATCTCGGACTTAGTCGATTTTTCATAAATTCATAGAAAATCATATGTAAGGATGCTGCGAGATAAATGGGATGCTGCATGGAGATGAATCTTGATCTTCCACATCTCCCATCTTAATACAGCATCCCTACTTAAAGGCATCTCGGACTAAGTCGATTTTTCATAAATTCTAAGTGAAACATATGTTAGGATGCTGCGATATGAATGGGATGCTGCATGGAGATGAATCTTGATCTTCTTCATCTCCCATCTTAATACAGCATCCCTACTTAAAGGCATCTCGGACTTAGTCGATTTTTCATAAATTCAAAGAAATTCATATGTTAGGATGCTGCGAGATGAATGGGATGCTGCATGGAGATGAATCTTGATCTTCTTCATCTCCCATCTCAATACAGCATCCCTACTTAAAGGCATCTCGGACTTAGTCGATTTTTCATAAATTCTAAGAAATTCATATGTCAGGATGCTGGGAGATGAATAGGATGCTGCATGGAGATGAATCTTGATCTTAATCATCTCCCATCTTAATACAGCATCCCTACTTAAAGGCATCTCGGACTTAGTCGATTTTTCATAAATTCTAAGAAATTCATATGTAAGGATGCTGCGAGATGAATGGGATGCTGCATGGAGATGAATCTTGATCTTCTTATCTCCCATCTTAATACAGCATCCCTACTTAAAGGCATCTCGGACTTAGTCGATTTTTCATAAATTCTAAGAAATTCATATGTCAGGATGCTGGGAGATGAATAGGATGCTGCATGGAGATGAATCTTGATCTTCTACATCTCCCAACTCAATACAGCATCCCTACTTAAAGGCATCTCGGACTTCGTCGATTTTTCATAAATTCTAAGAAATTCATATGTTAGGATGCTGGGAGATGAATGAGATGCTGCATGGAGATGAATCTTGATCTTCTTCATCTCCCATCTTAATCCAGCATCCCTACTTAAAGGCATCTCGGACTTAGTCGATTTTTCATAAATTCTAAGAAAAACATAAGTTAGGATGCTGCGAGATGAATAAGATGCTGCATGGAGATGAATCTTGATCTTCTACATCTTCCATCTTAATGCAGCATCCCTACTTAAAGGCATCTCGGACTTAGTCGATTTTTCATAAATTCTAAGAAAAACATATGTTTGGATGCTGCGAGATGAATGGGATGCTGCATGGAGATGAATCTTGATCTTCTTCATCTCCCATCTTAATACAGCATCCCTACTTAAAGGCATCTCGGACTTAGTCGATTTTTCAATAATTCTAAGAAAAACATAAGTTAGGATGCTGCGAGATGAATAAGATGCTGCATGGAGATGAATCTTGATCTCCTACATCTCCCATCTTAATACAGCATCCCTACTTAAAGGCATCTCGGACTTAGTCGATTTTTCATAAATTCTAAGAAATTCATATGTTAGGATGCTGCGAGATGAATGGGATGCTGCATGGAGATGAATCTTGATCTCCTACATCTCCCATCTCAATACAGCATCCCTACTTAAAGGCATCTCGGACTTAGTCGATTTTTCATAAATTCTAAGAAATTCATATGTTAGGATGCTGCGAGATGAATGGGATGCTGCGTGGAGATGAATCTTGATCTCCTACATCTCCCATCTTAATACAGCATCCCTACTTAAAGGCATCTCGGACTTAGTCGATTTTTCATAAATTCTAAGAAATTCATATGTTAGGATGCTGCGAGATGAATGGGATGCTGCATGGAGATGAATCTTGATCTTCTTCATCTCCCATCTTAATACAGCATCCCTACTTAAAGGCATCTCGGACTTAGTCAATTTTTCATAAGTTCTAAGAAAAACATATGTTAGGATGCTGCGAGATGAATGGGATGCTGCATGGAGATGAATCTTGATCTTCTTCATCTCCCATCTTAATACAGCATCCCTACTTATATGCATCTCGGACTTAGTCGATTTTTCATAAATTCTTAGAAATTCATATGTTAGGATGCTGCGAGATGAATGGGATGCTGCATGGAGATGAATCTTGATGTTCTTCATCTCCCATCTTAATACAGCATCCCTACTTAAAGGCATCTCGGACTTAGTCGATTTTTCATAAATTCATAGAAATTCATATGTTAGGATGCTGCGAGATGGATGGGATGCTGCATGGAGATGAATCTTGATCTCCTACATCTCCCATCTTAATACAGCATCCCTACTTAAAGGCATCTCGGACTTAGTCGATTTTTCATAAATTCTTAGAAATTCATATGTTAGGATGCTGCGAGATGGATGGGATGCTGCATGGAGATGAATCTTGATCTCCTACATCTCCCATCTTAATACAGCATCCCTACTTAAAGGCATCTCGGACTTAGTCGATTTTTCATAAATTCTTAGAAATTCATATGTTAGGATGCTGCGAGATAAATGGGATGCTGCATGGAGATGAATCTTGATCTCCTACATCTCCCATCTTAATACAGCATCCCTACTTAAAGGCATCTCGGACTTAGTCGATTTTTCATAAATTCTTAGAAATTCATATGTTAGGATGCTGCGAGATGGATGGGATGCTGCATGGAGATGAATCTTGATCTTTTACATCTCCCATCTCAATACAGCATCCCTACTTAAAGGCATCTCGGACTTAGTCGATTTTTCATAAATTCTAAGAAATTCATATGTAAGGATGCTGCGAGATGAATGGGATGCTGCATGGAGATGAATCTTGATCTCCTACATCTCCCATCTTAATACAGCATCCCTACTTAAAGGCATCTCGGACTTAGTCGATTTTTCATAAATTCTTAGAAATTCATATGTTAGGATGCTGCGAGATGAATGGGATGCTGCATGGAGATGAATCTTGATCTCCTACATCTCCCATCTCAATACAGCATCCCTACTTAAAGGCATCTCGGACTTAGTCGATTTTTCATAAATTCTTAGAAATTCATATGTTAGGATGCTGCGAGATGAATGGGATGCTGCATGGAGATGAATCTTTATCTCCTACATCTCCCATCTTAATACAGCATCCCTACTTAAAGGCATCTCGGACTTAGTCGATTTTTCATAAATTCTTAGAAATTCATATGTTAGGATGCTGCGAGATGAATGGGATGCTGCATGGAGATGAATCTTGATCTTCTTATCTCCCATCTTAATACAGCATCCCTACTTAAAGGCATCTCGGACTTAGTCGATTTTTCATAAATTCTAAGAAATTCATATGTCAGGATGCTGGGAGATGAATAGGATGCTGCATGGAGATGAATCTTGATCTTCTACATCTCCCAACTCAATACAGCATCCCTACTTAAAGGCATCTCGGACTTCGTCGATTTTTCATAAATTCTAAGAAATTCATATGTTAGGATGCTGGGAGATGAATGAGATGCTGCATGGAGATGAATCTTGATCTTCTTCATCTCCCATCTTAATCCAGCATCCCTACTTAAAGGCATCTCGGACTTAGTCGATTTTTCATAAATTCTAAGAAAAACATAAGTTAGGATGCTGCGAGATGAATAAGATGCTGCATGGAGATGAATCTTGATCTTCTACATCTTCCATCTTAATGCAGCATCCCTACTTAAAGGCATCTCGGACTTAGTCGATTTTTCATAAATTCTAAGAAAAACATATGTTTGGATGCTGCGAGATGAATGGGATGCTGCATGGAGATGAATCTTGATCTTCTTCATCTCCCATCTTAATACAGCATCCCTACTTAAAGGCATCTCGGACTTAGTCGATTTTTCAATAATTCTAAGAAAAACATAAGTTAGGATGCTGCGAGATGAATAAGATGCTGCATGGAGATGAATCTTGATCTCCTACATCTCCCATCTTAATACAGCATCCCTACTTAAAGGCATCTCGGACTTAGTCGATTTTTCATAAATTCTAAGAAATTCATATGTTAGGATGCTGCGAGATGAATGGGATGCTGCATGGAGATGAATCTTGATCTCCTACATCTCCCATCTCAATACAGCATCCCTACTTAAAGGCATCTCGGACTTAGTCGATTTTTCATAAATTCTAAGAAATTCATATGTTAGGATGCTGCGAGATGAATGGGATGCTGCGTGGAGATGAATCTTGATCTCCTACATCTCCCATCTTAATACAGCATCCCTACTTAAAGGCATCTCGGACTTAGTCGATTTTTCATAAATTCTAAGAAATTCATATGTTAGGATGCTGCGAGATGAATGGGATGCTGCATGGAGATGAATCTTGATCTTCTTCATCTCCCATCTTAATACAGCATCCCTACTTAAAGGCATCTCGGACTTAGTCAATTTTTCATAAGTTCTAAGAAAAACATATGTTAGGATGCTGCGAGATGAATGGGATGCTGCATGGAGATGAATCTTGATCTTCTTCATCTCCCATCTTAATACAGCATCCCTACTTATATGCATCTCGGACTTAGTCGATTTTTCATAAATTCTTAGAAATTCATATGTTAGGATGCTGCGAGATGAATGGGATGCTGCATGGAGATGAATCTTGATCTTCTTCATCTCCCATCTTAATACAGCATCCCTACTTAAAGCCATCTCGGACTTAGTCGATTTTACATAAATTCTTAGAAAAACATATGTTAGGATACTGCGAGATGAATGGGATGCTGCATGGAGATGAATCTTGATCTCCTACATCTCCCATCTTAATACAGCATCCCTACTTAAAGGCATCTCGGACTTAGTCGATTTTTCATAAATTCTTAGAAATTCATATGTTAGGATGCTGCGAGATGGATGGGATGCTGCATGGAGATGAATCTTGATCTCCTACATCTCCCATCTTAATACAGCATCCCTACTTAAAGGCATCTCGGACTTAGTCGATTTTTCATAAATTCTTAGAAATTCATATGTTAGGATGCTGCGAGATAAATGGGATGCTGCATGGAGATGAATCTTGATCTCCTACATCTCCCATCTTAATACAGCATCCCTACTTAAAGGCATCTCGGACTTAGTCGATTTTTCATAAATTCTTAGAAATTCATATGTTAGGATGCTGCGAGATGGATGGGATGCTGCATGGAGATGAATCTTGATCTTTTACATCTCCCATCTCAATACAGCATCCCTACTTAAAGGCATCTCGGACTTAGTCGATTTTTCATAAATTCTAAGAAATTCATATGTAAGGATGCTGCGAGATGAATGGGATGCTGCATGGAGATGAATCTTGATCTCCTACATCTCCCATCTTAATACAGCATCCCTACTTAAAGGCATCTCGGACTTAGTCGATTTTTCATAAATTCTTAGAAATTCATATGTTAGGATGCTGCGAGATGAATGGGATGCTGCATGGAGATGAATCTTGATCTCCTACATCTCCCATCTCAATACAGCATCCCTACTTAAAGGCATCTCGGACTTAGTCGATTTTTCATAAATTCTTAGAAATTCATATGTTAGGATGCTGCGAGATGAATGGGATGCTGCATGGAGATGAATCTTTATCTCCTACATCTCCCATCTTAATACAGCATCCCTACTTAAAGGCATCTCGGACTTAGTCGATTTTTCATAAATTCTTAGAAATTCATATGTTAGGATGCTGCGAAATGAATGGGATGCTGCATGGAGATGAATCTTGATCTCCTACATCTCCCATCTCAATACAGCATCCCTACTTAAAGGCATCTCGGACTTAGTAAATTTTTCATAAATTCTTAGAAATTCATATGTTAGGATGCTGCGAGATGAATGGGATGCTGCATGGAGATAAATCTTGATCTTCTTCATCTCCCATCTTAATACAGCATCCCTACTTAAAGGCATCTCGGACTTAGTCGATTTTTCATAAATTCTTAGAAATTCATATGTTAGGATGCTGCGAGATGAATGGGATGCTGCATGGAGATGAATCTTGATCTCCTACATCTCCCATCTCAATACAGCATCCCTACTTAAAGGCATCTCGGACTTAGTCGATTTTTCATAAATTCTTAGAAATTCATATGTTAGGATGCTGCGAGATGAATGGGATGCTGCATGGAGATGAATCTTTATCTCCTACATCTCCCATCTTAATACAGCATCCCTACTTAAAGGCATCTCGGACTTAGTCGATTTTTCATAAATTCTTAGAAATTCATATGTTAGGATGCTGCGAAATGAATGGGATGCTGCATGGAGATGAATCTTGATCTTCTTCATCTCCCATCTTAATACAGCATCCCTACTTAAAGGCATCTCGGACTTAGTCGATTTTTCATAAATTCTAAGAAATTCATATGTTAGGATGCTGCGAGATGAATGGGATGCTGCATGGAGATAAATCTTGATCTTCTTCATCTCCCATCTTAATACAGCATCCCTACTTAAAGGCATCTCGGACTTAGTCGATTTTTCATAAATTCTAAGAAATTCATATGTTAGGATGCTGCGAGATGAATGGGATGCTGCATGGAGATGAATCTTGATCTTCTTCATCTCCCATCTTAATACAGCATCCCTACTTAAAGGCATCTCGGACTTAGTCGATTTTTCATAAATTCTAAGAAATTCATATGTTAAGAAGCTGCGAGATGAATGGGATGCTGCATGGAGATGAATCTTGATCTTCTTCATCTCCCATCTTAACACATCATCCCTACTTAAAGGCATCTCGGACTTAGTCGATTTGGCATAAATTCTAAGAACAACATATGTAAGGATGCTGCTTGATGAATGGGATGCTGCATGGAGATGAATCTTGATCTTCTTCATCTCCCATCCTAATACAGCATCCCTACTTAAAGGCATCTCGGACTTAGTCGATTTTTCATAAATTCTAAGAAATTCATATGTTAGGATGCTGCGAGATGAATGGGATGCTGCATAGAGATGAATCTTGATCTCCTACATCTCCCATCTCAATACAGCATCCCTACTTAAAGGCATCTCGGACTTAGTCGATTTTTCATAAATTCTAAGAAAAACATATGTTTGGATGCTGCGAGATGAATGGGATGCTGCATGGAGATGAATCTTGATCTTCTACATCTCCCATCTTAATACAGCATCCCTACTTAAAGGCATCTCGGACTTAGTCGATTTTTCATAAACTCTTAGAAAAACATATGTTAGGATGCTGCGAGATGAATGGGATGCTGCATGGAGATGAATCTTGATCTCCTACATCTCCCATCTCAATACAGCATCCCTTTTTAAAGGCATCTCGGACTTAGTAGATTTTTCATAAATTCTAAGAAAAACATATGTTAGGATGCTGCGAGATGAATGGGATGCTGCATGGAGATGAATCTTGATCTTCTTCATCTCCCATCATAATACAGCATCCCTACCTAAAGGCATCTCGGACTTAGTCGATTTTTCATAAACTCTTAGAAAAACATATGTTAGGATGCTGCGAGATGAATGGGATGCTGCATGGAGATGAATCTTGATCTCCTACATCTCCCATCTCAATACAGCATCCCTTCTTAAAGGCATCTCGGACTTAGTCGATTTTTCATAAATTCTCAGAAAAACATATGTAAGGATGCTGCGAGATGAATGGGATGCTGCATGGAGATGAATCTTGATATTCTTCATCTCCCATCTTAATACAGCATCCCTACTTAAAGGCATCTCGGACTTAGTCGATTTTTCATAAACTCTTAGAAAAACATATGTTAGGATGCTGCGAGATGAATAAGATGCTGCATGGAGATGAATCTTGATCTCCTACATCTCCCATCTCAATACAGCATCCCTTCTTAAAGGCATCTCTGACTTAGTCGATTTTTCATAAATTCTAAGAAAAACATATGTTTGGATGCTGCGAGATGAATGGGATCCTGCATGGAGATGAATCTTGATCTTCTTCATCTCCCATCTTAATACAGCATCGCTACTTAAAGGCATCTCGGACTTAGTCGATTTTTCATAAACTCTTAGAAAAACATATGTTAGGATGCTGCGAGATGAATGGGATGCTGCATGGAGATGAATCTTGATCTTCTTTATCTCCCATCTCAATACAGCATCCCTACTTAAAGGCATCTCGGACTTAGTCGATTTTTCATAAATTATAAGAAAAACATATGTAAGGATGCTGCGAGATGAATGGGATGCTGCATGGAGATGAATCTTGATCTTCCTAATCTCCCATCTTAATACAGCATCCCTACTTAAAGGCATCTCGGACTTAGTCGATTTTTCATAAATTATAAGAAAAACATATGTTAGGATGCTGCGAGATGAATGGGATGCTGCATGGAGATGAATCTTGATCTTCTTCATCTCCCATCTCAATACAGCATCCCTACTTAAAGGCATCTCGGACTTAGTCGATTTTTCATAAATTCTAAGAAAAACATATGTTAGGATGCTGCGAGATGAATGGGATGCTGCATGGAGATGAATCTTGATCTCCTACATCTCCCATCTTAATACAGCATCCCTACTTAAAGGCATCTCGGACTTAGTCGATTTTTTATAAATTCATAGAAATTCATATGTTAGGATGCTGCGAGATGAATGGGATGCTGCATGGAGATGAATCTTGATCTCCTACATCTCCCATCTCAATACAGCATCCCTACTTAAAGGCATCTCGGACTTAGTCGATTTTTTATAAATTCATAGAAATTCATATGTTAGGATGCTGCGAGATGAATGGGATGCTGCATGGAGATGAATCTTGATCTCCTACATCTCCCATCTCAATACAGCATCCCTACTTAAAGCCATCTCGGACTTAGTCGATTTTTTATAAATTCATAGAAATTCATATGTTAGGATGCTGCGAGATGAATGGGATGCTGCATGGAGATGAATCTTGATCTCCTACATCTCCCATCTCAATACAGCATCCCTACTTAAAGGCATCTCGGACTTAGTCGATTTTTTATAAATTCATAGAAATTCATATGTTAGGATGCTGCGAGATGAATGGGATGCTGCATGGAGATGAATCTTGATCTCCTACATCTCCCATCTCAATACAGCATCCCTACTTAAAGGCATCTCGGACTTAGTCGATTTTTTATAAATTCATAGAAATTCATATGTTAGGATGCTGCGAGATGAATGGGATGCTGCATGGAGATGAATCTTGATCTCCTACATCTCCCATCTCAATACAGCATCCCTACTTAAAGGCATCTCGGACTTAGTCGATTTTTTATAAATTCATAGAAATTCATATGTTAGGATGCTGCGAGATGAATGGGATGCTGCATGGAGTTGAATCTTGATCTCCTTCATCTCCAATCTCAATACAGCATCCCTACTTAAAGGCATCTCGGACTTAGTCGATTTTTCATAAATTCTAAGAAATTCATATGTTAGGATGCTTGGAGATAAATGGGATGCTGCATGGAGATGAATCTTGATCTTCTACATCTCCATTCTCAATACAGCATCCCTACTTAAAGCCATCTCGGACTTAGTCGATTTTTTATAAATTCATAGAAATTCATATGTTAGGATGCTGCGAGATGAATGGGATGCTGCATGGAGATGAATCTTGATCTCCTACATCTCCCATCTCAATACAGCATCCATACTTAAAGGTATCTCGGACTTAGTCGATTTTTCATAAATTCATAGAAATTCATATGTTAGGATGCTGCGAGATGAATGGGATGCTGCATGGAGATGAATCTTGATCTCCTACATCTCCCATCTCAATTCAGCATCCCTACTTAAAGCCATCTCGGACTTAGTCGATTTTTCATAAATTCATAGAAATTCATATGTTAGGATGCTGCGAGATGAATGGGATGCTGCATGGAGATGAATCTTGATCTCCTACATCTCCCATCTCAATACAGCATCCCTACTTAAAGGCATCTCGGACTTAGTCGATTTTTTATAAATTCATAGAAATTCATATGTTAGGATGCTGCGAGATGAATGGGATGCTGCATGGAGATGAATCTTGATCTTCTTCATCTCCCATCTCGATACAGCATCCATACTTAAAGGTATCTCGGACTTAGTCGATTTTTCATAAATTCATAGAAATTCATATGTTAGGATGCTGCGAGATGAATGGGATGCTGCATGGAGATGAATCTTGATCTCCTACATCTCCCATCTCAATACAGCATCCCTACTTAAAGGCATCTCGGACTTAGTCGATTTTTCATAAATTCTAAGAAATTCATATGTTAGGATGCTGCGAGATGAATGGGATGCTGCATGGAGATGAATCTTGATCTCCTACATCTCCCATCTCAATACAGCATCCCTACTTAAAGGCATCTCGGACTTAGTCGATTTTTCATAAATTCTAAGAAATTCATATGTTAGGATGCTGCGAGATGAATGGGATGCTGCATGGAGATGAATCTTGATCTCCTACATCTCCCATCTCAATACAGCATCCCTACTTAAAGGCATCTCGGACTTAGTCGATTTTTTATAAATTCATAGAAATTCATATGTTAGGATGCTGCGAGATGAATGGGATGCTGCATGGAGATGAATCTTGATCTTCTTCATCTCCCATCTCGATACAGCATCCCTACTTAAAGGGATCTCGGACTTAGTCGATTTTTCATAAATTCATAGAAATTCATATGTTAGGATGCTGCGAGATGAATGGGATGCTGCATGGAGATGAATCTTGATCTTCTTCATCTCCCATCTCGATACAGCATCCATACTTAAAGGTATCTCGGACTTAGTCGATTTTTCATAAATTCATAGAAATTCATATGTTAGGATGCTGCGAGATGAATGGGATGCTGCATGGAGATGAATCTTGATCTCCTACATCTCCCATCTCAATACAGCATCCCTACTTAAAGCCATCTCGGACTTAGTCGATTTTTCATAAATTCATAGAAATTCATATGTTAGGATGCTGCGAGATGAATGGGATGCTGCATGGAGATGAATCTTGAACTCCTTCATCTCCCATCTCAATACAGCATCCCTACTTAAAGGCATCTCGGACTTAGTCGATTTTTCATAAATTCATAGAAATTCATATGTTAGGATGCTGCGAGATGAATGGGATGCTAAATGGAGATGAATCTTGATCTCCTACATCTCCCATCTCAATACAGCATCCCTTCTTAAAGGCATCTCGGACTTAGTCGATTTTTTATAAATTCATAGAAATTCATATGTAAGGATGCTGCGAGATGAATGGGATGCTGCATGGAGATGAATCTTGATCTTCTTCATCTCCCATCTCGATACAGCATCCCTACTTAAAGGGATCTCGGACTTAGTCGATTTTTCATAAATTCATAGAAATTCATATGTTAGGATGCTGCGAGATGAATGGGATGCTGCATGGAGATGAATCTTGATCTTCTTCATCTCCCATCGTAATACAGCATCCCTACTTAAAGGCATCTCGGACTTAGTCGATTTTTCATAAATTCATAGAAATTCATATGTTAGGATGCTGCGAGATGAATGGGATGCTGCATGGAGATGAATCTTGATCTCCTACATCTCCCATCTCAATACAGCATCCCTACTTAAAGCCATCTCGGACTTAGTCGATTTTTCATAAATTCTAAGAAATTCATATGTTAGGATGCTGGGAGATGAATGGGATGCTGCATGGAGATGAATCTTGATCTTCTTCATCTCCCATCTTAATACAGCATCCCTACTTAGAGGCATCTCGGACTTAGTCGATTTTTCATAAATTCTAAGAAATTCATATGTTAGGATGCTGGGAGATGAATGGGATGCTGCATGGAGATGAATCTTGATCTTCTTCATCTCCCATCTCAATACAGCATCCCTACTTAGAGGCATCTCGGACTTAGTCGATTTTTCATAAATTCATAGAAATTCATATGTTAGGATGCTGCGAGATGAATGGGATGCTGCATGGAGATGAATCTTGATCTTCTTCATCTCCCATCTCAATACAGCATCCCTACTTAAAGGCATCTCGGACTTAGTCGATTTTTCATATATTATAAGAAATTGATATGTTAGGATGCTGGGAGATGAATGGGATGCTGCATGGAGTTGAATCTTGATCTTCTTCATCTTCCATCTTAATACAGCATCCCTACTTAAAGGCATCTCGGACTTAGTCGATTTTTCATAAATTCTAAGAAATTCATATGTTAGGATGCTGCGAGATGAATGGGATGCTGCATGGAGATGAATCTTGATCTCCTACTTCTCCCATCTCAATACAGCATCCCTACTTAAAGGCATCTCGGACTTAGTCGATTTTTCATAAATTCTAAGAAATTGATATGTTAGGATGCTGGGAGATGAATGGGATGCTACATGGAGATGAATCTTGATCTCC
Source organism: Anopheles coustani (assembly GCF_943734705.1). NCBI lineage: Eukaryota > Metazoa > Arthropoda > Insecta > Diptera > Culicidae > Anopheles > Anopheles coustani. The sequence goes on along the minus strand of NW_026525154.1, from coordinate 124,211 downwards.
TACAGCTCCCATCTCAATACAGCATCCCTACTTAAAGGCATCTCGGACTTAGTCGAATTTTCATAAATTCTAAGAAATTCATATGTTAGGATGCTGCGAGATGAATGGGATGCTGCATGGAGATGAATCTTGATCTTCTTCATCTTCCATCTCAATACAGCATCCCTACTTAAAGGCATCTCGGACTTAGTCGATTTTTCATAAATTCTAAGAAATTCATATGTTAGGATGCTGGGAGATGAATGGGATGCTGCATGGAGATGAATCTTGATCTCCTACATCTCCCATCTCAATACAGCATCCCTACTTAAAGGCATCTCGGACTTAGTCGATTTTTCATAAATTCTAAGAAATTCATATGTTAGGATGCTGGGAGATGAATGGGATGCTGCATACAGATGAATCTTGATCTCCTACATCTCCCATCTCAATACAGCATCCCTACTTAAAGGCATCTCGGACTTAGTCGATTTTTCATAAATTCTAAGAAAAACATATGTTAGGATGCTGCGAGATGAATGGGATGCTGCATGGAGATGAATCTTGATCTTCTACATCTTCCATCTTAATACAGCATCCCTACTTGAAGGCATCTCGGACTTAGTCGATTTTTCATAAATTCATAGAAATTCATATGTTAGGATGCTGCGAGATGAATGGAATGCTGCATGGAGATGAATCTTGATCTCCTACACCTCCCTTCTCAATACAGCATCCCTACTTAAAGGCATCTCGGACTTAGTCGATTTTTCATAAATTCATAGAAAATCATATGTAAGGATGCTGCGAGATAAATGGGATGCTGCATGGAGATGAATCTTGATCTTCCACATCTCCCATCTTAATACAGCATCCCTACTTAAAGGCATCTCGGACTAAGTCGATTTTTCATAAATTCATAGAAAATCATATGTAAGGATGCTGCGAGATGTATGGGATGCTGCATGGAGATGAATCTTGATCTCCTACATCTCCCATCTCAATACAGCATCCCTACTTAAAGGCATCTCGGACTTAGTCGATTTTTCATAAATTCTAAGTGAAACATATGTTAGGATGCTGCGATATGAATGGGATGCTGCATGGAGATGAATATTGATCTTCTACATCTCCCATCTTAATACAGCATCCCTACTTAAAGGCATCTCGGACTAAGTCGATTTTTCATAAATTCATAGAAATTCATATGTTAGGATGCTGCGAGATGAATAAGATGCTGCATGGAGATGAATCTTGAACTCCTTCATCTCCCATCTCAATACAGCATCCCTACTTAAAGGCATCTCGGACTTAGTCGATTTTTCCTAAATTCTAAGAAATTCATATGTTAGGATGCTGCGAGATGAATGGGTTGCAGCATGGAGATGAATCTTGATCTTCTTAATCTCCCATCTTAATACAGCATCCCTACTCAAAGGCATCTCGGACTTAGTCGATTTTTCATAAATTCTAAGAAATTCATATGTTTGGATGCTGCGAGATGAATGGGATGCTGCATGGAGATGAATCTTGATCTTCTTCATCTCCCATCTTAATACAGCATCCCTACTTAAAGGCATCTCGGACTTAGTCGATTTTTCATAAATTCTAAGAAATTCATATGTTAGGATGCTGGGAGATGAATGGGATGCTGCATGGAGATGAACCTTGATCTCCTACATCTCCCATCTCAATACAGCATCCCTACTTAAAGGCATCTCGGACTTAGTCGATTTTTAATAAATTCTAAGAAATTCATATGTTAGGATGCTGGGAGATGAATGGGATGCTGCATGGAGATGAATCTTGATCTTCTACATCTCCCATCTTAATACAGCATCCCTACTTAAAGGCATCTCGGACTTAGTCGATTTTTCATAAATTCATAGAAATTCATATGTTAGGATGCTGCGAGATGAATGGGATGCTGCATGGAGATGAATCTAGATCTCCTACATCTCCCATCTCAATACAGCATCATTACTTAAAGGCATCTCGGACTTAGTCGATTTTTCATAAATTCTAAGAAATTCATATGTCAGGATGCTGCTAGATGAATGGGATGCTGCATGGAGATGAATCTAGATCTCCTACATCTCCCATCTCAATACAGCATCCCTACTTAAAGGCATCTCGGACTTAGTCGATTTTTCCTAAATTCTAAGAAATTCATATGTTAGGATGCTGCGAGATGAATGGGTTGCAGCATGGAGATGAATCTTGATCTTCTTAATCTCCCATCTTAATACAGCATCCCTACTCAAAGGCATCTCGGACTTAGTCGATTTTTCATAAATTCTTAGAAATTCATATGTTAGGATGCTGGGAGATGAATGGGATGCTGCATGGAGATGAACCTTGATCTCTTACATCTCCCACCTCAATACAGCATCCCTACTTAAAGGCATCTCGGACTTAGTCGATTTTTCATAAATTCAAAGAAATTCATATGTTAGGATGCTGCGAGATGGATGAGATGCTGCATGGAGATGAATCTTGATCTCCTACATCTCCCATCTCAATACAGCATCCCTACTTAAAGGCATCTCGGACTTAGTCGATTTTTCATAAATTCTAAGAAATTCATATGTTAGGATGCTGCGAGATGAATGGGATGCTGCATGGAGATGAATCTTGATCTTCTTCATCTCCCATCTCAATACAGCATCCCTACTTAAAGGCATCTCGGACTTAGTCGATTTTTCGTAAATTCTAAGAAATTCATATGTTAGGATGCTGCGAGATGAATGGGATGCTGCATGGAGATGAATCTTGATCTTCTTCATCACCGGTCTTTATACAGCATCCCTGCTTAAAGGCATCTCGGACTAAGTCGATTTTTCATAAATTCTAAGAAAATCATATGGTAGGATGCTGCGAGATGAATGGGATGCTGCATGGAGATGAATCTTGATCTTCTTCATCTCCCATCTTAATACAGCATCCCTACTTAAAGGCATCTCGGACTTAGTCGATTTTTCATAAATTCAAAGAAATTCATATGTTAGGATGCTGCGAGATGAATGGGATGCTGCATGGAGATGAATCTTGATCTTCTTCATCTCCCATCTCAATACAGCATCCCTACTTAAAGGCATCTCGGACTTAGTCGATTTTTCATAAATTCTAAGAAATTCATATGTCAGGATGCTGGGAGATGAATAGGATGCTGCATGGAGATGAATCTTGATCTTCTACATCTCCCAACTCAATACAGCATCCCTACTTAAAGGCATCTCGGACTTAGTCGATTTTTCATAAATTTTAAGAAATTCATATGTTATAATGCTCCGAGATGAATAGGATGATGCATGGAGATGAATCTTGATCTTAATCATCTCCCATCTTAATACAGCATCCCTACTTAAAGGCATCTCGGACTTAGTCGATTTTTCATAAATTCTAAGAAATTCATATGTCAGGATGCTGGGAGATGAATAGGATGCTGCATGGAGATGAATCTTGATCTTAATCATCTCCCATCTTAATACAGCATCCCTACTTAAAGGCATCTCGGACTTAGTCGATTTTTCATAAATTCTAAGAAATTCATATGTAAGGATGCTGCGAGATGAATGGGATGCTGCATGGAGATGAATCTTGATCATCTTATCTCCCATCTTAATACAGCATCCCTACTTAAAGGCATCTCGGACTTAGTCGATTTTTCATAAATTCTAAGAAATTCATATGTCAGGATGCTGGGAGATGAATAGGATGCTGCATGGAGATGAATCTTGATCTTCTACATCTCCCAACTCAATACAGCATCCCTACTTAAAGGCATCTCGGACTTCGTCGATTTTTCATAAATTCTAAGAAATTCATATGTTAGGATGCTGGGAGATGAATGAGATGCTGCATGGAGATGAATCTTGATCTTCTTCATCTCCCATCTTAATCCAGCATCCCTACTTAAAGGCATCTCGGACTTAGTCGATTTTTCATAAATTCTAAGAAAAACATAAGTTAGGATGCTGCGAGATGAATAAGATGCTGCATGGAGATGAATCTTGATCTTCTACATCTTCCATCTTAATGCAGCATCCCTACTTAAAGGCATCTCGGACTTAGTCGATTTTTCATAAATTCTAAGAAAAACATATGTTTGGATGCTGCGAGATGAATGGGATGCTGCATGGAGATGAATCTTGATCTTCTTCATCTCCCATCTTAATACAGCATCCCTACTTAAAGGCATCTCGGACTTAGTCGATTTTTCAATAATTCTAAGAAAAACATAAGTTAGGATGCTGCGAGATGAATAAGATGCTGCATGGAGATGAATCTTGATCTCCTACATCTCCCATCTTAATACAGCATCCCTACTTAAAGGCATCTCGGACTTAGTCGATTTTTCATAAATTCTAAGAAATTCATATGTTAGGATGCTGCGAGATGAATGGGATGCTGCATGGAGATGAATCTTGATCTCCTACATCTCCCATCTCAATACAGCATCCCTACTTAAAGGCATCTCGGACTTAGTCGATTTTTCATAAATTCTAAGAAATTCATATGTTAGGATGCTGCGAGATGAATGGGATGCTGCGTGGAGATGAATCTTGATCTCCTACATCTCCCATCTTAATACAGCATCCCTACTTAAAGGCATCTCGGACTTAGTCGATTTTTCATAAATTCTAAGAAATTCATATGTTAGGATGCTGCGAGATGAATGGGATGCTGCATGGAGATGAATCTTGATCTTCTTCATCTCCCATCTTAATACAGCATCCCTACTTAAAGGCATCTCGGACTTAGTCAATTTTTCATAAGTTCTAAGAAAAACATATGTTAGGATGCTGCGAGATGAATGGGATGCTGCATGGAGATGAATCTTGATCTTCTTCATCTCCCATCTTAATACAGCATCCCTACTTATATGCATCTCGGACTTAGTCGATTTTTCATAAATTCTTAGAAATTCATATGTTAGGATGCTGCGAGATGAATGGGATGCTGCATGGAGATGAATCTTGATGTTCTTCATCTCCCATCTTAATACAGCATCCCTACTTAAAGGCATCTCGGACTTAGTCGATTTTTCATAAATTCATAGAAATTCATATGTTAGGATGCTGCGAGATGGATGGGATGCTGCATGGAGATGAATCTTGATCTCCTACATCTCCCATCTTAATACAGCATCCCTACTTAAAGGCATCTCGGACTTAGTCGATTTTTCATAAATTCTTAGAAATTCATATGTTAGGATGCTGCGAGATGGATGGGATGCTGCATGGAGATGAATCTTGATCTCCTACATCTCCCATCTTAATACAGCATCCCTACTTAAAGGCATCTCGGACTTAGTCGATTTTTCATAAATTCTTAGAAATTCATATGTTAGGATGCTGCGAGATAAATGGGATGCTGCATGGAGATGAATCTTGATCTCCTACATCTCCCATCTTAATACAGCATCCCTACTTAAAGGCATCTCGGACTTAGTCGATTTTTCATAAATTCTTAGAAATTCATATGTTAGGATGCTGCGAGATGGATGGGATGCTGCATGGAGATGAATCTTGATCTTTTACATCTCCCATCTCAATACAGCATCCCTACTTAAAGGCATCTCGGACTTAGTCGATTTTTCATAAATTCTAAGAAATTCATATGTAAGGATGCTGCGAGATGAATGGGATGCTGCATGGAGATGAATCTTGATCTCCTACATCTCCCATCTTAATACAGCATCCCTACTTAAAGGCATCTCGGACTTAGTCGATTTTTCATAAATTCTTAGAAATTCATATGTTAGGATGCTGCGAGATGAATGGGATGCTGCATGGAGATGAATCTTGATCTCCTACATCTCCCATCTCAATACAGCATCCCTACTTAAAGGCATCTCGGACTTAGTCGATTTTTCATAAATTCTTAGAAATTCATATGTTAGGATGCTGCGAGATGAATGGGATGCTGCATGGAGATGAATCTTTATCTCCTACATCTCCCATCTTAATACAGCATCCCTACTTAAAGGCATCTCGGACTTAGTCGATTTTTCATAAATTCTTAGAAATTCATATGTTAGGATGCTGCGAGATGAATGGGATGCTGCATGGAGATGAATCTTGATCTTCTTATCTCCCATCTTAATACAGCATCCCTACTTAAAGGCATCTCGGACTTAGTCGATTTTTCATAAATTCTAAGAAATTCATATGTCAGGATGCTGGGAGATGAATAGGATGCTGCATGGAGATGAATCTTGATCTTCTACATCTCCCAACTCAATACAGCATCCCTACTTAAAGGCATCTCGGACTTCGTCGATTTTTCATAAATTCTAAGAAATTCATATGTTAGGATGCTGGGAGATGAATGAGATGCTGCATGGAGATGAATCTTGATCTTCTTCATCTCCCATCTTAATCCAGCATCCCTACTTAAAGGCATCTCGGACTTAGTCGATTTTTCATAAATTCTAAGAAAAACATAAGTTAGGATGCTGCGAGATGAATAAGATGCTGCATGGAGATGAATCTTGATCTTCTACATCTTCCATCTTAATGCAGCATCCCTACTTAAAGGCATCTCGGACTTAGTCGATTTTTCATAAATTCTAAGAAAAACATATGTTTGGATGCTGCGAGATGAATGGGATGCTGCATGGAGATGAATCTTGATCTTCTTCATCTCCCATCTTAATACAGCATCCCTACTTAAAGGCATCTCGGACTTAGTCGATTTTTCAATAATTCTAAGAAAAACATAAGTTAGGATGCTGCGAGATGAATAAGATGCTGCATGGAGATGAATCTTGATCTCCTACATCTCCCATCTTAATACAGCATCCCTACTTAAAGGCATCTCGGACTTAGTCGATTTTTCATAAATTCTAAGAAATTCATATGTTAGGATGCTGCGAGATGAATGGGATGCTGCATGGAGATGAATCTTGATCTCCTACATCTCCCATCTCAATACAGCATCCCTACTTAAAGGCATCTCGGACTTAGTCGATTTTTCATAAATTCTAAGAAATTCATATGTTAGGATGCTGCGAGATGAATGGGATGCTGCGTGGAGATGAATCTTGATCTCCTACATCTCCCATCTTAATACAGCATCCCTACTTAAAGGCATCTCGGACTTAGTCGATTTTTCATAAATTCTAAGAAATTCATATGTTAGGATGCTGCGAGATGAATGGGATGCTGCATGGAGATGAATCTTGATCTTCTTCATCTCCCATCTTAATACAGCATCCCTACTTAAAGGCATCTCGGACTTAGTCAATTTTTCATAAGTTCTAAGAAAAACATATGTTAGGATGCTGCGAGATGAATGGGATGCTGCATGGAGATGAATCTTGATCTTCTTCATCTCCCATCTTAATACAGCATCCCTACTTATATGCATCTCGGACTTAGTCGATTTTTCATAAATTCTTAGAAATTCATATGTTAGGATGCTGCGAGATGAATGGGATGCTGCATGGAGATGAATCTTGATCTTCTTCATCTCCCATCTTAATACAGCATCCCTACTTAAAGCCATCTCGGACTTAGTCGATTTTACATAAATTCTTAGAAAAACATATGTTAGGATACTGCGAGATGAATGGGATGCTGCATGGAGATGAATCTTGATCTCCTACATCTCCCATCTTAATACAGCATCCCTACTTAAAGGCATCTCGGACTTAGTCGATTTTTCATAAATTCTTAGAAATTCATATGTTAGGATGCTGCGAGATGGATGGGATGCTGCATGGAGATGAATCTTGATCTCCTACATCTCCCATCTTAATACAGCATCCCTACTTAAAGGCATCTCGGACTTAGTCGATTTTTCATAAATTCTTAGAAATTCATATGTTAGGATGCTGCGAGATGAATGGGATGCTGCATGGAGATGAATCTTGATCTCCTACATCTCCCATCTTAATACAGCATCCCTACTTAAAGGCATCTCGGACTTAGTCGATTTTTCATAAATTCTTAGAAATTCATATGTTAGGATGCTGCGAGATGGATGGGATGCTGCATGGAGATGAATCTTGATCTTTTACATCTCCCATCTCAATACAGCATCCCTACTTAAAGGCATCTCGGACTTAGTCGATTTTTCATAAATTCTAAGAAATTCATATGTAAGGATGCTGCGAGATGAATAAGATGCTGCATGGAGATGAATCTTGATCTCCTACATCTCCCATCTTAATACAGCATCCCTACTTAAAGGCATCTCGGACTTAGTCGATTTTTCATAAATTCTTAGAAATTCATATGTTAGGATGCTGCGAGATGAATGGGATGCTGCATGGAGATGAATCTTGATCTCCTACATCTCCCATCTCAATACAGCATCCCTACTTAAAGGCATCTCGGACTTAGTCGATTTTTCATAAATTCTTAGAAATTCATATGTTAGGATGCTGCGAGATGAATGGGATGCTGCATGGAGATGAATCTTTATCTCCTACATCTCCCATCTTAATACAGCATCCCTACTTAAAGGCATCTCGGACTTAGTCGATTTTTCATAAATTCTTAGAAATTCATATGTTAGGATGCTGCGAAATGAATGGGATGCTGCATGGAGATGAATCTTGATCTCCTACATCTCCCATCTCAATACAGCATCCCTACTTAAAGGCATCTCGGACTTAGTAAATTTTTCATAAATTCTTAGAAATTCATATGTTAGGATGCTGCGAGATGAATGGGATGCTGCATGGAGATGAATCTTGATCTTCTTCATCTCCCATCTTAATACAGCATCCCTACTTAAAGGCATCTCGGACTTAGTCGATTTTTCATAAATTCTAAGAAATTCATATGTTAGGATGCTGCGAGATGAATGGGATGCTGCATGGAGATAAATCTTGATCTTCTTCATCTCCCATCTTAATACAGCATCCCTACTTAAAGGCATCTCGGACTTAGTCGATTTTTCATAAATTCTAAGAAATTCATATGTTAGGATGCTGCGAGATGAATGGGATGCTGCATGGAGATGAATCTTGATCTTCTTCATCTCCCATCTTAATACAGCATCCCTACTTAAAGGCATCTCGGACTTAGTCGATTTTTCATAAATTCTAAGAAATTCATATGTTAAGAAGCTGCGAGATGAATGGGATGCTGCATGGAGATGAATCTTGATCTTCTTCATCTCCCATCTTAACACATCATCCCTACTTAAAGGCATCTCGGACTTAGTCGATTTGGCATAAATTCTAAGAACAACATATGTAAGGATGCTGCGAGATGAATGGGATGCTGCATGGAGATGAATCTTGATCTTCTTCATCTCCCATCCTAATACAGCATCCCTACTTAAAGGCATCTCGGACTTAGTCGATTTTTCATAAATTCTAAGAAATTCATATGTTAGGATGCTGCGAGATGAATGGGATGCTGCATAGAGATGAATCTTGATCTCCTACATCTCCCATCTCAATACAGCATCCCTACTTAAAGGCATCTCGGACTTAGTCGATTTTTCATAAATTCTAAGAAAAACATATGTTTGGATGCTGCGAGATGAATGGGATGCTGCATGGAGATGAATCTTGATCTTCTACATCTCCCATCTTAATACAGCATCCCTACTTAAAGGCATCTCGGACTTAGTCGATTTTTCATAAACTCTTAGAAAAACATATGTTAGGATGCTGCGAGATGAATGGGATGCTGCATGGAGATGAATCTTGATCTCCTACATCTCCCATCTCAATACAGCATCCCTTTTTAAAGGCATCTCGGACTTAGTAGATTTTTCATAAATTCTAAGAAAAACATATGTTAGGATGCTGCGAGATGAATGGGATGCTGCATGGAGATGAATCTTGATCTTCTTCATCTCCCATCATAATACAGCATCCCTACCTAAAGGCATCTCGGACTTAGTCGATTTTTCATAAACTCTTAGAAAAACATATGTTAGGATGCTGCGAGATGAATGGGATGCTGCATGGAGATGAATCTTGATCTCCTACATCTCCCATCTCAATACAGCATCCCTTCTTAAAGGCATCTCGGACTTAGTCGATTTTTCATAAATTCTCAGAAAAACATATGTAAGGATGCTGCGAGATGAATGGGATGCTGCATGGAGATGAATCTTGATATTCTTCATCTCCCATCTTAATACAGCATCCCTACTTAAAGGCATCTCGGACTTAGTCGATTTTTCATAAACTCTTAGAAAAACATATGTTAGGATGCTGCGAGATGAATAAGATGCTGCATGGAGATGAATCTTGATCTCCTACATCTCCCATCTCAATACAGCATCCCTTCTTAAAGGCATCTCTGACTTAGTCGATTTTTCATAAATTCTAAGAAAAACATATGTTTGGATGCTGCGAGATGAATGGGATCCTGCATGGAGATGAATCTTGATCTTCTTCATCTCCCATCTTAATACAGCATCGCTACTTAAAGGCATCTCGGACTTAGTCGATTTTTCATAAACTCTTAGAAAAACATATGTTAGGATGCTGCGAGATGAATGGGATGCTGCATGGAGATGAATCTTGATCTTCTTTATCTCCCATCTCAATACAGCATCCCTACTTAAAGGCATCTCGGACTTAGTCGATTTTTCATAAATTATAAGAAAAACATATGTAAGGATGCTGCGAGATGAATGGGATGCTGCATGGAGATGAATCTTGATCTTCCTAATCTCCCATCTTAATACAGCATCCCTACTTAAAGGCATCTCGGACTTAGTCGATTTTTCATAAATTATAAGAAAAACATATGTTAGGATGCTGCGAGATGAATGGGATGCTGCATGGAGATGAATCTTGATCTCCTACATCTCCCATCTTAATACAGCATCCCTACTTAAAGGCATCTCGGACTTAGTCGATTTTTTATAAATTCATAGAAATTCATATGTTAGGATGCTGCGAGATGAATGGGATGCTGCATGGAGATGAATCTTGATCTCCTACATCTCCCATCTCAATACAGCATCCCTACTTAAAGGCATCTCGGACTTAGTCGATTTTTTATAAATTCATAGAAATTCATATGTTAGGATGCTGCGAGATGAATGGGATGCTGCATGGAGATGAATCTTGATCTCCTACATCTCCCATCTCAATACAGCATCCCTACTTAAAGCCATCTCGGACTTAGTCGATTTTTGATAAATTCTAAGAAATTCATATGTTAGGATGCTGGGAGATGAATGGGATGCTGCATGGAGTTGAATCTTGATCTCCTTCATCTCCAATCTCAATACAGCATCCCTACTTAAAGGCATCTCGGACTTAGTCGATTTTTCATAAATTCTAAGAAATTCATATGTTAGGATGCTTGGAGATAAATGGGATGCTGCATGGAGATGAATCTTGATCTTCTACATCTCCATTCTCAATACAGCATCCCTACTTAAAGCCATCTCGGACTTAGTCGATTTTTTATAAATTCATAGAAATTCATATGTTAGGATGCTGCGAGATGAATGGGATGCTGCATGGAGATGAATCTTGATCTCCTACATCTCCCATCTCAATACAGCATCCCTACTTAAAGGCATCTCGGACTTAGTCGATTTTTTATAAATTCATAGAAATTCATATGTTAGGATGCTGCGAGATGAATGGGATGCTGCATGGAGATGAATCTTGATCTCCTACATCTCCCATCTTAATACAGCATCCCTACTTAAAGGCATCTCGGACTTAGTCGATTTTTTATAAATTCATAGAAATTCATATGTTAGGATGCTGCGAGATGAATGGGATGCTGCATGGAGATGAATCTTGATCTCCTACATCTCCCATCTCAATACAGCATCCCTACTTAAAGGCATCTCGGACTTAGTCGATTTTTTATAAATTCATAGAAATTCATATGTTAGGATGCTGCGAGATGAATGGGATGCTGCATGGAGATGAATCTTGATCTCCTACATCTCCCATCTCAATACAGCATCCCTACTTAAAGGCATCTCGGACTTAGTCGATTTTTTATAAATTCATAGAAATTCATATGTTAGGATGCTGCGAGATGAATGGGATGCTGCATGGAGTTGAATCTTGATCTCCTTCATCTCCAATCTCAATACAGCATCCCTACTTAAAGGCATCTCGGACTTAGTCGATTTTTCATAAATTCTAAGAAATTCATATGTTAGGATGCTTGGAGATAAATGGGATGCTGCATGGAGATGAATCTTGATCTTCTACATCTCCATTCTCAATACAGCATCCCTACTTAAAGCCATCTCGGACTTAGTCGATTTTTTATAAATTCATAGAAATTCATATGTTAGGATGCTGCGAGATGAATGGGATGCTGCATGGAGATGAATCTTGATCTCCTACATCTCCCATCTCAATACAGCATCCATACTTAAAGGTATCTCGGACTTAGTCGATTTTTCATAAATTCATAGAAATTCATATGTTAGGATGCTGCGAGATGAATGGGATGCTGCATGGAGATGAATCTTGATCTCCTACATCTCCCATCTCAATACAGCATCCCTACTTAAAGCCATCTCGGACTTAGTCGATTTTTCATAAATTCATAGAAATTCATATGTTAGGATGCTGCGAGATGAATGGGATGCTGCATGGAGATGAATCTTGATCTCCTACATCTCCCATCTCAATACAGCATCCCTACTTAAAGGCATCTCGGACTTAGTCGATTTTTTATAAATTCATAGAAATTCATATGTTAGGATGCTGCGAGATGAATGGGATGCTGCATGGAGATGAATCTTGATCTTCTTCATCTCCCATCTCGATACAGCATCCATACTTAAAGGTATCTCGGACTTAGTCGATTTTTCATAAATTCATAGAAATTCATATGTTAGGATGCTGCGAGATGAATGGGATGCTGCATGGAGATGAATCTTGATCTCCTACATCTCCCATCTCAATACAGCATCCCTACTTAAAGGCATCTCGGACTTAGTCGATTTTTCATAAATTCTAAGAAATTCATATGTTAGGATGCTGCGAGATGAATGGGATGCTGCATGGAGATGAATCTTGATCTCCTACATCTCCCATCTCAATACAGCATCCATACTTAAAGCCATCTCGGACTTAGTCGATTTTTCATAAATTCATAGAAATTCATATGTTAGGATGCTGCGAGATGAATGGGATGCTGCATGGAGATGAATCTTGAACTCCTTCATCTCCCATCTCAATACAGCATCCCTACTTAAAGGCATCTCGGACTTAGTCGATTTTTCATAAATTCATAGAAATTCATATGTTAGGATGCTGCGAGATGAATGGGATGCTGCATGGAGATGAATCTTGATCTCCTACATCTCCCATCTCAATACAGCATCCCTTCTTAAAGGCATCTCGGACTTAGTCGATTTTTTATAAATTCATAGAAATTCATATGTAAGGATGCTGCGAGATGAATGGGATGCTGCATGGAGATGAATCTTGATCTTCTTCATCTCCCATCTCGATACAGCATCCCTACTTAAAGGGATCTCGGACTTAGTCGATTTTTCATAAATTCATAGAAATTCATATGTTAGGATGCTGCGAGATGAATGGGATGCTGCATGGAGATGAATCTTGATCTTCTTCATCTCCCATCTTAATACAGCATCCCTACTTAAAGGCATCTCGGACTTAGTCGATTTTTCATAAATTCATAGAAATTCATATGTTAGGATGCTGCGAGATGAATGGGATGCTGCATGGAGATGAATCTTGATCTCCTACATCTCCCATCTCAATACAGCATCCCTACTTAAAGGCATCTCGGACTTAGTCGATTTTTTATAAATTCATAGAAATTCATATGTAAGGATGCTGCGAGATGAATGGGATGCTGCATGGAGATGAATCTTGATCTCCTACATCTCCCATCTCAATACAGCATCCCTACTTAAAGGCATCTCGGACTTAGTCGATTTTTTATAAATTCATAGAAATTCATATGTTAGGATGCTGCGAGATGAATGGGATGCTGCATGGAGATGAATCTTGATCTCCTACATCTCCCATCTTAAAACAGCATCCCTACTTAAAGGCATCTCGGACATAGTCGATTTTTCATGAATTCATAGAAATTCATATGTTAGGATGCTGGGAGATGAATGGGATGCTGCATGGAGATGAATCTTGATCTTCTTCATCTCCCATCTTAATACAGCATCCCTACTTAAAGGCATCTCGGACTTAGTCGATTTTTCATAAATTCTATGAAAAACATATGTTAGGATGCTGGGAGATGAATGGGATGCTGCAGTGAGATGAATCTTGATCTTCTTCATCTCCCATCTTAATACAGCATCCCTACTTAAAGGCATCTCGGACTTAGTCGATTTTTCATAAATTCTAAGAAAAACATATGTTAGGATGCTGCGAGATGAATGGGATGCTGCAAGGAGATAAATCTTGATCTTCTTCATCTCCCATCTCAATACAGCATCCCTACTTAAAGGCATCTCGGACTTAGTCGATTTTTCATAAATACTAAGAAATTCATATGTTAGGATGCTGCGAGATGAATGGGATGCTGCATGGAGATGAATCTTGATCTCCTACATCTCTCATCTCAATACAGCATCCCTACTTAAAGCCATCTCGGACTTAGTCGATTTTTCATAAATTCATAGAAATTCATATGTTAGGATGCTGCGAGATGAATGGGATGCTGCATGGAGATTAATCTTGATCTCCTACATCTCTCATCTCAATACAGCATCCCTACTTAAAGCCATCTCGGACTTAGTCGATTTTTCATAAATTCTAAGAAATTCATATGTTAGGATGCTGCGAGATGAATGGGATGCTGCATGGAGATGAATCTTGATCTTCTTCATCTCCCATCTTAATACAGCATCCCTACGTAAAGGCATCTCGGACTTAGTCGATTTTTCATAAATTCTAAGAAAAACATATGTTAGGATGCTGGGAGATGAATGGGATGCTGCATGGAGATGAATCTTGATCTTCTTCATCTCCCATCATAATACAGCATCCCTACTTAAAGGCATCTCGGACTTAGTCGATTTTTCATAAATTCTAAGAAATTCATATGTTAGGATGCTGCGAGATGAATGGGATGCTGCAGGGAGATGAATCTTGATCTTCTTCATCTCCCATCTCAATACAGCATCCCTACTTAAAGGCATCTCGGACTTAGTCGATTTTTCATAAATTCTTAGAAAACATATGTTAGGATGTTAAGGAATCTCGGACTACTTTAAGGAATCTCGGACTTAGTAGATTTTTCATAAATTCTAAGAAAAACATATGTT
This sequence comes from Anopheles coustani, assembly GCF_943734705.1. Lineage (NCBI taxonomy): Eukaryota > Metazoa > Arthropoda > Insecta > Diptera > Culicidae > Anopheles > Anopheles coustani. Next base: position 109,004 of record NW_026525154.1, on the reverse strand, counting down.
AGGATGCTGCGAGATGAATGGGATGCTGCATGGAGATGAATCTTGATCTTCTTCATCTCCCATCATAATACAGCATCCCTACTTAAAGGCATCTCGGACTTAGTCGATTTTTCATAAATTCTAAGAAATTCATATGTTAGGATGCTGCGAGATGAATGGGATGCTGCATGGAGATGAATCTTGATCTTCTACATCTCCCATCTTAATACAGCATCCCTACTTAAAGGCATCTCGGACTTAGTCGATTTTTCATAAATTCTAAGAAAAACATATGTTAGGATTCTGCGAGATGAATGGGATGCTGCATGGAGATGAATCTTGATCTTCTTCATCTCCCATCTTAATACAGCATCCCAACTTAAAGGCATCTCGGACTTAGTCGATTTTTCATAAATTCTAAGAAAAACATATGTTATGAAGCTGCGAGATGAATGGGATGCGGCATGGAGATGAATCTTGATCTTCTTTATCTCCCAACTCAATACAGCATCCCTACTTAAAGGCATCTCGGACTTAGTCGATTTTTCATAAATTCTAAGAAATTCATATGTTAGGATGCTGCGAGATGAATGGGATGCTGCATGGAGATGAATCTTGATCTTCTTCATCTCCCATCTTAATACAGCATCCCTACTTAAAGGCATCTCGGACTTAGCCGATTTTGTATAAATTCTAAGAAAAACATATGTTAGGATGCTGCGAGATGAATGAGATGCTGCATGGAGATGAATCTTGATCTTCTTTATCTCCCATCTTAATACAGCATCCCTACTTAAAGGCATCTCGGACTTAGTCGATTTTTCATAAATTCTAAGAAAAACATATGTTAGGATGCTGCGAGATGAATGGGATGCTGCATGGAGATGAATCTTGATCTCTTACATCTACTATCTCAATACAGCATCCCTACTTAAAGCCATCTCGGACTTAGTCGATTTTTCATAAATTCATAGAAATTCATATGTTAAGATGCTGCGAGATGAATGGGATGCTGCATGGAGATGAATCTTGATCTCCTACATCTCCCATCTCAATACAGCATCCCTACTTAAAGGCATCTCGGACTAAGTCGATTTTTCATAAATTCTAAGAAAACCATATGTTAGGATGCTGGGAGATGATTGATATGCTGCATGGAGATGAATCTTGATCTCTTACATCTACTATCTCAATACAGCATCCCTACTGAAAGCCATCTCGGACTTAGTCGATTTTTCATAAATTCATAGAAATTCATATGTTAGGATGCTGCGCGATGAATTCGATGCTGCATGGAGATGAATCTTGATCTCCTACATCTCCCATCTCAATACAGCATCCCTACTTAAAGGCATCTCGGACTTAGTCGATTTTTCATAAATTCTAAGAAAAACATATGTTAGGATGCTGCGAGATGATTGGGATGCTGCATGGAGATGAATCTTGATCTCTTACATCTACTACCTCAATACAGCATCCCTACTTAAAGGCATCTCGGACTTAGTCGACTTTTCATAAATTCATAGAAATTCATATGTTAGGATGCTGCGAGATGAATGGGATGCTGCATGGAGATGAATCTTGATCTTCTTCATCTCCCATCTTAATACAGCATCCCTACTTAAAGGCATCTCGGACTTAGTCGATTTTTCATAAATTCTAAGAAAAACATATGTTAGGATGCTGCGAGAAGAATGGGATGCTGCATGGAGATAAATCTTGATCTCTTACATCTACTATCTCAATACAGCATCCCTACTTAAAGCCATCTCGGACTTAGTCGATTTTTCATAAATTCATAGAAATTCATATGTTAGGATGCTGCGAGATGAATGGGATGCTGCATGGAGATGAATCTTGATCTCCTTTATCTCCCATCTCAATACAGCATCCCTACTTAAAGGCATCTCGGACTTAGTCGATTTTTCATAAATTCTAAGAAAAACATATGTTAGGATGCTGCGAGATGAATGGGATGCTGCATTGAGATGAATCTTGATCTTCTTCATCTCCCATCTTAATACAGCATCCCTACTTAAAGGCATCTCGGACTTAGTCGATTTTTCATAAATTCTAAGAAAAACATATGTTCGGATGCTGCGAGATGAATGGGATGCTGCATTGAGATGAATCTTGATCTTCTTCATCTCCCATCTTAATACAGCATCCCTACTTAAAGGCATCTCGGACTTAGTCAATTTTTCATAAATTCTATGAAATACATATGTTACGATGCTGCGAGATGAATGGGATGCTGCATGGAGATGAATCTTGATCTCCTTCATCTCCCATCTTAATACAGCATCCCTGCTTAAGGGCATCTCGGACTAAGTCGATTTTTCATAAATTCTTAGAAAAAAATATGTTAGGATGCTGCGAGATGATTGGGATGCTGCATGGAGATGAATCTTGATCTCATACATCTACTATCTCAATACAGCATCCCTACTTAAATGCATCTCGGACTTAGTCGATTTTTCATAAATTCATAGAAATACATATGTTAGGATGCTGGGAGATGAATGGGATGCTGCATGGAGATGCATCTTGATCTCCTACATCTCCCATCTTAATACAGCATCCCTACTTAAAGCCATCTCGGACTTAGTCGATTTTTCACAAATTCTAAGAAATTCATATGTTAGGATGCTTGGAGATGAATGGGATGCTGCATGGAGATGAATCTTGATCTTCTTCATCTCCCATCTTAATACAGCATCCCTACTTAAAGGCATCTCGGACTTAGTCGATTTTTCATAAATTCTAAGAAATTCATATGTTAGGATGCTGGGAGATGAATGGGATGCTGCATGGAGATGAATCTTGATCTCCTACATCTCCTATCTTTATACAGCATCCCTACTTAAAGGCATCTCGGACTTAGTCGATTTTTCATAAATTCTAAGAAAAACATATGTTAGGATGCTGCGAGATGAATGGGATGCTGCATGGAGATGAATCTTGATCTTCTTCATCTCCCATCTTACCACAGCATCCCTGCTTAAGGGCATCTCGGACTTTGTCGATTTTTCATAAATTCTTAGAAAAAAATATGTTAGGATGCTGCGAGATGAATGGGATGCTGCATGGAGATGAATCTTGATCTCCTACATCTCCCATCTTAATACAGCATCCCTACTTAAAGGCATCTCGGACTTAGTCGATTTTTCATAAATTCATAGAAATTCATATGTTATAATGCTGCGAGATGAATGGTATGCTGCATGGAGATGAATCTTGATCTCCTACATCTCCCATCTTAATACAGCATCCCTACTTAAAGGCATCTCGGACTTAGTCGATTTTTCATAAATTCTAAGAAATTCATATGTTTATATGCTGGGAGATGAATGGGATGCTGCATGGAGATGAATCTTGATCTTGTTCATCTCCCATCGTAATACAGCATCCCTACTTAAAGGCATCTCGGACTAAGTCGATTTTTCATAAATTCTAAGAAATTCATATGTTAGGATGCTGGGAGATGAATGGGATGCTGCATGGAGATGAATCTTGATCTTCTTCATCTCCCATCTTAATACAGCATCCCTACTTGAAGGCATCTCGGACTTAGTCGATTTTTCATAAATTCTAAGAAAAACATATGTTAGGATGCTGCGAGATGAATGGGATGCTGCATGGAGGTGAATCTTGATCTCCTACATCTCCCATCTTAATACAGGGTCCCTACTTAAGTGCATCTCGGACTTAGTCGATTTTTCATAAATTCTAAGAAAAACATATGTTAGGATGCTGCGAGATGAATGGGATGCTGCATGGAGATGCATCTTGATCTCCTACATCTCCCATCTTAATACAGCATCCCTACTTAAATGCATCTCGGACTTAGTCGATTTTTCATAAATTCATAGAAATTCATATGTTAGGATGCTGGGAGATGAATGGGATGCTGCATGGAGATGCATCTTGATCTCCTACATCTCCCATCTTAATACAGCATCCCTACTTAAAGCCATCTCGGACTTAGTCGATTTTTCATAAATTCTAAGAAATTCATATGTTAGGATGCTTGGAGATGAATGGGATGCTGCATGGAGATGAATCTTGATCTTCTTCATCTCCCATCTTAATACAGCATCCCTACTTAAAGGCATCTCGGACTTAGTCGATTTTTCATAAATTCTAAGAAATTCATATGTTAGGATGCTTAGAGATGAATGGGATGCTGCATGGAGATGAATCTTGATCTCCTACATCTCCCATCCCAATACAGCATCCCTACTTAAAGGCATCTCGGACTTAGTCGATTTTTCATAAATTCATAGAAATTCATATGTGAGGATGCTGGGAGATGAATGGGATGCTGCATGGAGATGAATCTTGATCTTCTTCATCTCCCATCTTAATACAGCATCCCTACTTGAAGGCATCTCGGACTTAGTCGATTTTTCATAAATTCTAAGAAATTCATATGTTAGGATGCTGGGAGATGAATGGGATGCTGCATGGAGATGAATCTGGATCTCCTACATCTCCCATCTCAATACAGCATCCCTACTTAAAGGCATCTCGGACTTAGTCGATTTTTCATAAATTCTAAGAAAAACATATGTTAGGATGCTGCGAGATGAATGGGATGCTGCATGGAGATGAATCTTGATCTCCTTTATCTCCCATCTCAATACAGCATCCCTACTTAAAGGCATCTCGGACTTAGTCGATTTTTCATAAATTCTAAGAAAAACATATGTTAGGATGCTGCGAGATGAATGGGATGCTGCATTGAGATGAATCTTGATCTCTTACATCTACTATCTCAATACAGCATCCCTACTTAAAGGCATCTCGGACTTAGTCGATTTTTCATAAATTCTAAGAAAAACATATGTTAGGATGCTGCGAGATGAATGGGATGCTGCATGGAGATGAATCTTGATCTCTTACATCTACTATCTCAATACAGCATCCCTACTTAAAGCCATCTCGGACTTAGTCGATTTTTCATAAATTCATAGAAATTCATATGTTAAGATGCTGCGAGATGAATGGGATGCTGCATGGAGATGAATCTTGATCTCCTACATCTCCCATCTCAATACAGCATCCCTACTTAAAGGCATCTCGGACTAAGTCGATTTTTCATAAATTCTAAGAAAACCATATGTTAGGATGCTGGGAGATGATTGATATGCTGCATGGAGATGAATCTTGATCTCTTACATCTACTATCTCAATACAGCATCCCTACTGATAGCCATCTCGGACTTAGTCGATTTTTCATAAATTCATAGAAATTCATATGTTAGGATGCTGCGCGATGAATTCGATGCTGCATGGAGATGAATCTTGATCTCCTACATCTCCCATCTCAATACAGCATCCCTACTTAAAGGCATCTCGGACTTAGTCGATTTTTCATAAATTCTAAGAAAAACATATGTTAGGATGCTGCGAGATGATTGGGATGCTGCATGGAGATGAATCTTGATCTCTTACATCTACTATCTCAATACAGCATCCCTACTTAAAGGCATCTCGGACTTAGTCGACTTTTCATAAATTCATAGAAATTCATATGTTAGGATGCTGCGAGATGAATGGGATGCTGCATGGAGATGAATCTTGATCTTCTTCATCTCCCATCTTAATACAGCATCCCTACTTAAAGGCATCTCGGACTTAGTCGATTTTTCATAAATTCTAAGAAAAACATATGTTAGGATGCTGCGAGAAGAATGGGATGCTGCATGGAGATAAATCTTGATCTCTTACATCTACTATCTCAATACAGCATCCCTACTTAAAGCCATCTCGGACTTAGTCGATTTTTCATAAATTCATAGAAATTCATATGTTAGGATGCTGCGAGATGAATGGGATGCTGCATGGAGATGAATCTTGATCTCCTTTATCTCCCATCTCAATACAGCATCCCTACTTAAAGGCATCTCGGACTTAGTCGATTTTTCATAAATTCTAAGAAAAACATATGTTAGGATGCTGCGAGATGAATGGGATGCTGCATTGAGATGAATCTTGATCTTCTTCATCTCCCATCTTAATACAGCATCCCTACTTAAAGGCATCTCGGACTTAGTCGATTTTTCATAAATTCTAAGAAAAACATATGTTCGGATGCTGCGAGATGAATGGGATGCTGCATTGAGATGAATCTTGATCTTCTTCATCTCCCATCTTAATACAGCATCCCTACTTAAAGGCATCTCGGACTTAGTCAATTTTTCATAAATTCTATGAAATACATATGTTACGATGCTGCGAGATGAATGGGATGCTGCATGGAGATGAATCTTGATCTCCTTCATCTCCCATCTTAATACAGCATCCCTGCTTAAGGGCATCTCGGACTAAGTCGATTTTTCATAAATTCTTAGAAAAAAATATGTAAGGATGCTGCGAGATGAATGGGATGCTGCATGGAGATGAATCTTGATCTCCTACATCTCCCATCTCAATACAGCATCCCTACTTAAAGGCATCTCGGACTTAGTCGATTTTTCATAAATTCTAAGAAAAACATATGTTAGGATGCTGGGAGATGATTGGGATGCTGCATGGAGATGAATCTTGATCTCTTACATCTACTATCTCAATACAGCATCCCTACTTAAGGGCATCTCGGACTTAGTCGATTTTTCATAAATTCATAGAAATTCATATGTTAGGATGCTGCGAGATGAATGGTATGCTGCATGGAGATGAATCTTGATCTCCTACATCTCTCATCTCAATACAGCATCCCTACTTAAAGGCATCTCGGACTTAGTCGATTTTTCATAAATTCATAGAAATTCATATGTTAGGATGCTGCGAGATGAATGGGATGCTGCATGGAGATGCATCTTGATCTCCTACATCTCTTGGATGTAGCATCCTAACATATGAATTTATATTATATATAAATTATGGAGCATATATGAATTACATATTCACATATGTATTCCTAACATATGAATTCATATTATATATAAATTATGGATTATATGGAGCAGGGAAGAAAAAACAGGGTAAGGTACCAAGTACCATGAATAACTTCGGCTGTAGATGGCCTAGCGAGGCAAACCGCATATCGTTGGAAAGGTATTGGGGAGACCTATCTACCCTGAAAGTTTCATGAGGCTGAGTTGAAAGACCACGGAGATATTAGGTGATGATGGTCCAATTCGGGGACCAAGTCGCTGGAAATGGCACTTGACCAAAATCACGCTTGGAAGGTGAATACCGGCTTACCGGTAAGAGATAGCGACTTGGCGTAGAATATTCATAAGTTGGGCGTGTAAAGACGCAACTTTCATTATATGGGGGCAACCCGGTCAGGGTGCTCCAAGTCGGTCGTTTGGTCGGTTTATGGTTTGGGCCGACCATGTGGTGTACCAAGAAGAGGTACCTTTCATGAATTATAACTCGGTCAGTTTGCCACCGAGCGACAAGTTGCGATGTGATTTGGAATGGTCTTGAGTGGGACTATCAAGCAAAAATACAAACAGAAAATCAGCTTGTCCATGGCCGAAGCTATTAGTGAAACATATAGCAAAATGGGTCCAAAAACGAATGAAATGGGACTTGGACCAAGAATAACGGCAAGTTGGAGAAGAGATAGCAAGTTGACGTAGAACATTTATATTTTGGGCATAGTATGACCAACAAAAAAGTATTTGGGGCCAAGGTGCTGGCTGGCCTCCAAAGTGGAGATATGGGCGATACAAAGTTTGTACCCAAGTACGAACAAGTATGGAAAAAACAGGGTAAGGTACCAAGTACCATTAATAACTTCAGCTGTATATGGCCGAGCGAGGCAAACGGCTCACCGTTGGAAAGGTCTCGGGGAGACCTATCTACCCTGAAAGTTTCATGAGGCTGAGTTGAAAGACCTCGGAGATATTAGGTGATGATGGTCGTATTCGGGGACCAAGTCGCAGGAAATGGCACTTGACCAAAATCCCCCTTGGAAGGTGAATACCGGCTTACCGGTAAGAGATAGCGACTTGGCGTAGAATATTCATAAGTTGGGCGTGTAGAGACGCAACTTTCATTATATGGGGCCAACCCGGTCAGGGTGCTCCAAGTCGGTCGTTTGGTCGGTTTATGGTTTGGGCCGACCACGTGGTGTACCAAGGTGAGGTACCTTTCATGAATTATAACTCGGTCAGTTTGCCACCGAGCGACAAGTTGCGGTGTGTTTTGGAATGGTCTTGAATGGGACTATCAAGGAAAAATACAAGTAGAAAATCAGCTTGTCCATGGCCGAAACTATTAGTGAAACATATAGCAAAATGGGTCCGAAAACGAATGAAATGGGTCTTGGACCAAGAATAACGGCAAGTTGGAGAAGAGATAGCAAGTTGACGTAGAACAATTATATTTGGTGCATGGTATGAACAACAAAAAAGTATATGGGGCCAAGGTGCTGGCTGGCCTCCAAAGTGGAGATATGGGCGATACAAAGTTTGTACCCAAGTATGGCAAAAACTGGTAGAGGTACCTTTCATGAATTACTGCTCAGGCTGTATGGCACTTAGCGGGACGCTTGGCTCTGGTATGGAATAGTCTTGAGTGGGACTATCAAGGAAAAATACGAACAATAAATCACCATGTCCACGGACGAAGGTATTAGCGAAACTTAGAGCGAAATTGCGACCAAGTCGCTGGAAATGGCCCTTGGACCAAGTATACCGTCAAGGCGGTACGAGATAGCGAGTTGACGTGGAACATTTATAAGTTTGCCTACACGAGACGAAAGTTTAGTTATATGGGGCCAACCCGCTCAGGGTTGTCCAAGTCGGTCATATGGCTGATCGAAATTTTCGACCAAGTACTGAGAAAACAGGGTAAGGTACAGTGTACCTCGAATAACTTCGGCTGTAGATGTCCGAACGAGGCGAACGGCATAGCGTTGGAAAGGTCTTGAGGTGCTCTAGGCACCCTGAAAGTTTGAAAAGGCTATCTGGAAAACTCGTGGAGATATTAGAGAAACATTGGGCCCAAAAGATACCAAGTCGCAGGAAATGGGCCCTCCAAGAACACCCTAAAATCCCAATTACGGCTAAGTTGCAGGCCAGCTAGCGAAGTGAAATGTTCTAAACATAACTAGAACACGTTAATGCGCAACTTTTTGAATCAGAACTTTTTTCGATATCTGGCCCCCAAAGGGGGGATATGGGCGATCAAAGGATTTTTCCAAGTTTCGGTACTTTTTACGGTATCGCTCATAGCTCCGGCTGTATGCAAGCAAATGACAATCTAAGACATGATTTGGAAAGGTATTGAGCAGTACTAACTTACGTTAGAACACAGCGAAGCGCTATCGGTTCATGGCAAGGCCGATATAAGCAGTCAAAGATGAAAAATGTTGACAAAATGAACAAAAATTACCTTGGTACGCAAATAGCGGCCAGGGATGAAGAGGTACGAAGGTGGTGTAGAAGAATTATAATTAGGGCTTGGTACGCTCTAAAAGTTTGCCGAAGACCGCAAAGCGCTCAGACCCATAGAAAGTGGCCATTTGGGCCGAACAGTGCGTGCAAAGAGGTGAAAATGCAAAAATTGCACTTTGGGGGGCGATTTGCGGGGGGAAGGAGGGGTCGGAGGGCAAAATGTCCCTTGACCAAAAAGTTTTATCTCGTCGAGATCTACAACATTGCCGAAGACCGCAAAGCGCTAGCTCGCAATCGAAAAATCGAGAATTTGAAAATTTTCTAAGTCTTGGGCTCCCTAAGGAAAAGTTTCAAAAATCACGTTTGTCCCCAATTTTGAAGGGGAAGGAGTCGGTTCCGGGGCATGGTGTCTTCGGCAAAAAGTCTTATCTTTTTGCGTACTTTCGACTAGTTCAATAAAAATTTTTGACCCAAAATTTGTTCGGCGGACCCCTAGGTCGAAAAACCCGAAAAAAGTCGAAAAAAGTCGAAAATGTCGAAAAATGAGAAAACCTCATATTCGGACTCTACACGAGCCCCAGATATTGAAAAGTGAAATCCGCGGTCGATTTGGAACAAAAAATTTACCTAGGCAAAGTTGTATGGAGGTAGGGACCCCTGAGAAAAAAGTTTGGTCCCGAGGCTCCTTGGACCACCAAGTCCCTAGGTCGGACCAAAATCGGAAAAAATCCGACCAAAGTCGAAAGTGTCGAAAATTTTAAAAAACCCCTTTTGGGGCCCTATGGCCTCCCTAGATAATGAAAAGTGAGGTCCGCGGCCGATCCGGAAGAAAAACTTGACCTAGGCAAACTTGTATGACGGTGGGGACCCAAAAAAATTTCGATGAGTGTAGTTTAGACAGGCCGGAAAATGTATCGGTGGTCCGTATCAAGGGACGTCTTTTAGTTCCATGGGGTGGTGGTCGTCGAACAAAGTCGCCTAGGTCGACCACCAGAAAGACCAGTCGTGTTGTAATGGATGTTTTGACCACTTTACTAGGGAAACCTAGTAGGTCGAAGCAAATTTGGGGTTCGAGATGAGTTGGTGAAAGTTGGTCCAACCTAGGTGTGCTTGGTTTAGGTTGACCATGAAAGTAGAGCATGATGGGAATGACCATAACTTTGGTTCTAGATGTCGGATCGGTACACTTTCGGCAGTTTTGGAAAGGTGAAGGCCTGCTCTAGCTATGTTTCCTACCAAGCTGAGCGCCTACTAGTGACCCGGAGGAGGTATTAAGGGTCAAAGGCAAAAAGGGGTACCCTAAAGTGCGTGTGACCAAGAAAATGGGAAAAACGGTATCGCCTATAGCTCAGGCTGTATGGCTCGGATCGGAAAGCTTGGATATGCGTTGGAAAGGTCTTGACGAGCGCTAGCTATGTGTCCTACCAAGCGAAGCGCTAGGTGTTGAGCAAGTCGGTCATATTAGAGGGCAAAGGTGAAAAATGGTGGTTTAGAGGCGAAAATTCACCTTATGATCGAAAATAGCGGGCGAACGATAAGAGCTACGAACACGGCGTAGAACAATCATAAGTACGTTACCACAAGACCTAACTTTGGCCAATATAGAGCGAGAAGATCGGAGGTACCCATCAGGGTGATATGGCTGGTTCAAAGTTGGACCAAAACGAGACTTGAGAAATGGGTTGAAACACGGTATCGCGAATAACTCAGGCTGTATGGAACGGATCGACAAGCTAAGATCAGTGTTGGAAAGGTCGAACCGAGCGCTAACTATAATCCCAAACAACCGAAGCGCTAAGTGTTGAGCAAAACTGAGTTATTAAGCGACAAAGTGGAAAAATAATACCAAAATTTCCAAAAATCACACAAGACCAAGAATACCGAGCAGGCGGTAAGAGATAGCGGGTTGACGTAGAATACTTATAAGTTTGCCTCTACGAGACCTAAAAGTCGTCCATAGAAAGCGAGAAGATCGGACCACTCTGGAAGGGTGATACGAGTGGTCAAAAATTGGCAAAAATGAAACATGGCTAAAATGGATTTGACTTGTGCACCGTATAGCTCCGGCTGTATGGCATGGATTGTTAAGCTAGGATATGTTTTGGAAAGGTAACACCCAGCGCTAGATACGACTAGAAGAAAGCAAAGCGCTAACTAGCATGATTTGGAAGTTATTAAGTGTCAAAGTCGAAAAATGTTACCAAAATTGAAACTCGAGTACATTGGGCCAAAAAGTACAAGTTGTGAAATTTGGACTTACGAGTAAAATACCGAGCAGGCGGTAAGAGATAGAGACTTGGTGTAGAACAATTATATGTTGGGCATGTTATAACCTATATTTGGCCCGAACATAGTGACGAGATCGGTGGTACCCAAAAGGGTGGTACAGGTGTTAGATGGTTTTCCCAGAGCATAAGCTCCACATGATATGGAAAACGGGAAACATAATAACTTCGGCTGTATGGCATGGAATGGAACGAACAAGGTATCGATGGAAAGAGAAAAGGTAGCGCTAACTATTATTTTCTACCAAGCAAAGCGCTAGCATGTGACCGTTCGGGTGTTATTGTGAGTCAAAGTCAGAAATTGTTACCACGAGAGGCGAAAATCCGACTAAGTCCATGAATACCGGGCTGGCGGTAAGAGATACGGCTTGGCCGTAGAACATTTATAAGTTGGCCAATACAAGACCTAAGTTTCGTCCATAGACGACAAGAAGATCGAAGATACGTGAAGGTGAGATATGGGCGTCCCAAAGTGGGCCTTTGAAAAAGTGACAAACTTCCCTTATAACAGCATACACCAAATATCTCTGGCTCTATGGCACCGAATAAGAAGTTGAGGTCAGCGATAGAAAGGTGATAGTCAGCGCTAAATATCATACGAACAGAGTGAAGCGCTAAAGGGAAAGGATCTTGGTGATATAAGGTGACAAAGTCGAGAAAAGTTGCCTCAAAATCATGAAAAATGTGAAAAAATGGCTAAGTCCCGGGTGCCTTAAGGGCAGGTTGATCGAATGTACCGAGCTGGCGGTACGAGATAGAGACTTGGTGTAGAACAATTATATGTTTGGCATGGCAAGACCTACATTTGGTCAATACAAAGTGAGAAGATCAAAGAAACCCGTAAGGGTGATATTGGTGTCCAAAGGTAAAAAGCACTAAGTCTTGGGAAACTTATATGAAGAAAAAGGACCCTGATGGGTCATATAGGATGGATCGAAAAATCGGCTAAGTCCCAAAATGGGGATGTCAGAACTACACTCAAATGTTACCACACCAAGCAAGGCAAACTTATATGAAGCAAAGGACCCTGATGGGTCATATGGTATTGGTCGAAAAATCGGCTAAGTCCCAAAATGGGGATGTCAGAACTACACTCATGTGTTACCACACCAAGCAAGGCAAACTTATATGAAGCAAAGGACCCTGATGGGTCAAACGGTATTTTACGAAAAATCGGCTAAGTCCCAAAATGGGGATGTCAGAACTACACTCAAATGTTACCACACCAAGCAAGGCAAACTTATATGAAGCAAAGGACCCTGATGGGTCATATGGTACTTTACGAAAAATCGGCTAAGTCCCAAAATGGGGATGTCAGAACTACACTCATATGTTACCACACCAAGCAAGGCAAACTTATATGAAGCAAAGGACCCTGATGGGTCATATGGTATTTTACGAAAAATCGGCTAAGTCCCAAAATGGGGATGTCAGAACTACACTCATGTGTTACCACACCAAGCAAGGCAAACTTATATGAAGGAAAGGACCCTGATGGGTCATATGGTATTTTACGAAAAATCGGCTAAGTCCCAAAATGGGGATGTCAGAACTACACTCAAATGTTACCACACCAAGCAAGGCAAACTTATATGAAGCAAAGGACCCTGATGGGTCATATGGTATTTTACGAAAAATCGGCTAAGTCCCAAAATGGGGATGTCAGAACTACACTAAAATGTTACCACACCAAGCAAGGCAAACTTATATGAAGGCAAGGAACCTGATGGGTCATATGGTATTTTACGAAAAATCGGCTAAGTCCCAAAATGGGGATGTCAGAACTACACTCATGTGTTACCACACCAAGCAAGGCAAACTTATATGAAGGAAAGGACCCTGATGGGTCATATGGTATTTTACGAAAAATCGGCTAAGTCCCAAAATGGGGATGTCAGAACTACACTCAAATGTTACCACACCAAGCAAGGCAAACTTATATGAAGCAAAGGACCCTGATGGGTCAAACGGTATTTTACGAAAAATCGGCTAAGTCCCAAAATGGGGATGTCAGAACTACACTCAAATGTTACCACACCAAGCAAGGCAAACTTATATGAAGCAAAGGACCCTGATGGGTCATATGGTACTTTACGAAAAATCGGCTAAGTCCCAAAATGGGGATGTCAGAACTACACTCATATGTTACCACACCAAGCAAGGCAAACTTATATGAAGCAAAGGACCCTGATGGGTCATATGGTATTTTACGAAAAATCGGCTAAGTCCCAAAATGGGGATGTCTGAACTACACTCATATGTTACCACACCAAGCAAGGCAAACTTATATGAAGCAAAAGACCCTGATGGGTCAAATGGTATTTTACGAAAAATCGGCTAAGTCCCAAAATGGGGATGTCAGAACTACACTCAAATGTTACCACACCAAGCAAGGCAAACTTATATGAAGCAAAGGACCCTGATGGGTCATATGGTATTTTACGAAAAATCGGCTAAGTCCCAAAATGATGATGTCAGAACTACACTAAAAAGTTACCACATCAAGCAAGGCAAACTTATATGAAGCAAAGGACCCTGATGGGTCAAATGGTATTTTACGAAAAATCGGCTAAGTCCCAAAATGGGGATGTCAGAACTACACTCATGTGTTACCACACCAAGCAAGGCAAACTTATATGAAGGAAAGGACCCTGATGGGTCATATGGTATTTTACGAAAAATCGGCTAAGTCCCAAAATGGGGATGTCAGAACTACACTCAAATGTTACCACACCAAGCAAGGCAAACTTATATGAAGCAAAGGACCCTGATGGGTCATATGGTATTTTACGAAAAATCGGCTAAGTCCCAAAATGGGGATGTCAGAACTACACTAAAATGCTACCACACCAAGCAAGGCAAACTTATATGAAGGCAAGGAACCTGATGGGTCATATGGTATTTTACGAAAAATCGGCTAAGTCCCAAAATGATGATGTCAGAACTACACTAAAAGGTTACCACACCAAGCAAGGCAAACTTATATGAAGGCAAGGACCCTGATGGGTCATATGGTATTTTACGAAAAATCGGCTAAGTCCCAAAATGGGGATGTCAGAACTACACTCAAATGTTACCACACCAAGCAAGGCAAACTTATATGAAGGCAAGGACCCTGATGGGTCATATGGTATTTTACGAAAAATCGGCTAAGTCCCAAAATGGGGATGTCAGAACTACACTCAAATGTTACCACACCAAGCAAGGCAAACTTATATGAAGCAAAGGACCCTGATGGGTCATATGGTATTTTACGAAAAATCGGCTAAGTCCCAAAATGATGATGTCAGAACTACACTCAAATGTTACCACACCAAGCAAGGCAAACTTATATGAAGGAAAGGACCCATATGGGTCATATGGCATTTTACGAAAAATCGGCTAAGTCCCAAAATGAGGATGTCAGAACTACACTCAAATGTTACCACACCAAGCAAGGCAAACTTATATGAAGCAAAGGACCCTGATGGGTCATATGGTATTTTACGAAAAATCGGCTAAGTCCCAAAATGATGATGTCAGAACTACACTCAAATGTTACCACACCAAGCAAGGCAAACTTATATGAAGGCAAGGACCCTGATGGGTCATATGGTATTTTACGAAAAATCGGCTAAGTCCCAAAATGGGGATGTCAGAACTACACTCAAATGTTACCACACCAAGCAAGGCAAACTTATATGAAGCAAAGGACCCTGATGGGTCATATGGTATTTTACGAAAAATCGGCTAAGTCCCAAAATGATGATGTCAGAACTACACTCAAATGTTACCACACCAAGCAAGGCAAACTTATATGAAGGAAAGGACCCATATGGGTCATATGGCATTTTACGAAAAATCGGCTAAGTCCCAAAATGAGGATGTCAGAACTACACTAAAAAGTTACCACACCAAGCAAGGCAAAGTACCTAGGGGAACCCTAGGAAGAAA
This sequence comes from Anopheles coustani, assembly GCF_943734705.1. NCBI lineage: Eukaryota > Metazoa > Arthropoda > Insecta > Diptera > Culicidae > Anopheles > Anopheles coustani. The sequence goes on along the minus strand of NW_026525154.1, from coordinate 93,451 downwards.
CACGGACCAAGTCAGATGGCCTAAGTCAAGAGAACAAGTGACCTAGGCAAAGTTGTATGACGGTGAGGACCCTGAAAAATCTGGTTAGTGTAGTTTAGACAGGGGAGGTTTTTGGGTCGGCTGAACCTCCTTATTTTGGGTTTTGACCTCCTCAAGAAGCTACACCTAGGCAAACTGCCTAGGGTGAAAGTGCGAAGACCAATCGAATAGTAAGACAAGTTTTGACCGATCGCCCTAGGCAAGCTTGTATGAAGAAAGGGACCCTATGGGTCATATGGAAATACATGAAAAATCGGCTAAGTCCCAAAATTGGGATGTCTGAACTACACTAAAAAGTTACCACATCAAGCAAGGCAAAGTACCTAGGTGAACCCTAGGAAGAAACACGGACCAAGTCAGATGGCCTAAGTCAAGAGTGCAAGTGACCTAGGCAAAGTTGTATGACGGTGAGGACCCTGAAAAATCTGGTTAGTGTAGTTTAGACAGGGGAGGTTTTTGGGTCGGCTGAACCTCCTTATTTTGGGTTTTGACCTCCTCAAGAAGCTACACCTAGGCAAACTGCCTAGGGTGAAAGTGCGAAGACCAATCGAATAGTAAGACAAGTTTTGACCGATCGCCCTAGGCAAGCTTGTATGAAGAAAGGGACCCTATGGGTCATATGGAAATACATGAAAAATCGGCTAAGTCCCAAAATTGGGATGTCTGAACTACACTAAAAAGTTACCACATCAAGCAAGGCAAAGTACCTAGGTGAACCCTAAGAAGAAACACGGACCAAGTCAGATGGCCTAAGTCAAGAGTACAAGTGACCTAGGCAAAGTTGTATGGCGCTGAGGACCCTGAAAAATCGGGTTAGTGTAGTTCAGACAGGGGAGGTTTTTGGGTCGGCTGAACCTCCTTATTTTGGGTTTTGACCTCCTCAAGAAGCTACACCTAGGCAAACTGCCTAGGGTGAAAGTGCGAAGACCAATCGAATAGTAAGACAAGTTTTGACCGATCGCCCTAGGCAAGCTTGTATGAAGAAAGGGACCCTATGGGTCATATGGAAATATACGAAAAATCGGCTAAGTCCCAAAATTGGGATGTCTGAACTACACTAAAAAGTTACCACATCAAGCAAGGCAAAGTACCTAGGTGAACCCTAAGAAGAAACACGGACCAAGTCAGATGGCCTAAGTCAAGAGTACAAGTGACCTAGGCAAAGTTGTATGACGGTGAGGACCCTGAAAAATCTGGTTAGTGTAGTTCTGACAGGGGAGGTTTCTAGGTCGGCTGAACCTCCTTATTTCGGGTTTTGGCCTCCTCAAGAAGACAGACCTAGGCAAACTGCCTAGGGTGAAAGTGCGAAGACCAATCGAATAGTAAGACAAGTTTTGACCGATCGCCCTAGGCAAGCTTGTATGAAGAAAGGGACCCTATGGGTCATATGGAAATACATGAAAAATCGGCTAAGTCCCAAAATTGGGATGTCTGAACTACACTAAAAAGTTACCACATCAAGCAAGGCAAAGTACCTAGGTGAACCCTAGGAAGAAACACGGACCAAGTCAGATGGCCTAAGTCAAGAGTACAAGTGACCTAGGCAAAGTTGTATGGCGCTGAGGACCCTGAAAAATCGGGTTAGTGTAGTTCAGACAGGGGAGGTTTCTGGGTCGGCTGAACCTCCTTATTTCGGGTTTTGGCCTCCTCAAGAAGACAGACCTAGGCAAACTGCCTAGGGTGAAAGTGCGAAGACCAATCGAATAGTAAGACAAGTTTTGACCGATCGCCCTAGGCAAGCTTGTATGAAGAAAGGGACCCTTAGGGTCATATGGAAATTCATGAAAAATCGGCTAAGTCCCAAAATTGGGATGTCAGAACTACACTATAAAGTTACCACATCAAGCAAGGCAAAGTACCTAGGTGAACCCTAGGAAGAAACACGGACCAAGTCAGATGGCCTAAGTCAAGAGTATAAGTGACCTAGGCAAAGTTGTATGGCGCTGAGGACCCTGAAAAATCGGGTTAGTGTAGCTAAGACAGGGGAGGTTTCAGGGTCGGCTGGACCTCCTTATTTCGGGTTTTGGCCTCCTCAAGAAGACAGACCTAGGCGAATTGCCTAGGGTGAAACTGCGAAGACCAATCGAATAGTAAGACAAGTTTTGACCGATCGCCCTAGGCAAGCTTGTATGAAGAAAGGGACCCTTAGGGTCATATGGAAATTCATGAAAAATCGGCTAAGTCCCAAAATTGGGATGTCAGAACTACACTAAAAAGTTACCACATCAAGCAAGGCAAAGTACCTAGGTGAACCCTAGGAAGAAACACGGACCAAGTCAGATGGCCTAAGTCAAGAGTATAAGTGACCTAGGCAAAGTTGTATGGCGCTGAGGACCCTGAAAAATCGGGTTAGTGTAGCTAAGACAGGGGAGGTTTCAGGGTCGGCTGGACCTCCTTATTTCGGGTTTTGGCCTCCTCAAGAAGACAGACCTAGGCGAATTGCCTAGGGTGAAACTGCGAAGACCAATCGAATAGTAAGACAAGTTTTGACCGATCGCCCTAGGCAAGCTTGTATGAAGAAAGGGACCCTTAGGGTCATATGGAAATTCATGAAAAATCGGCTAAGTCCCAAAATTGGGATGTCAGAACTACACTAAAAAGTTACCACATCAAGCAAGGCAAAGTACCTAGGTGAACCCTAGGAAGAAACACGGACCAAGTCAGATGGCCTAAGTCAAGAGTATAAGTGACCTAGGGAAAGTTGTATGACGGTGAGGACCCTGAAAAATCGGGTTAGTGTAGTTAAGACAGGGGAGGTTTCAGGGTCGGCCAGACCTCCTTATTTCGGGTTTTGGCCTCCTCAAGAAGACAGACCTAGGCGAATTGCCTAGGGTGAAACTGCGAAGACCAATCGAATAGTAAGACAAGTTTTGACCGATCGCCCTAGGCAAGCTTGTATGAAGAAAGGGACCCTATGGGTCATATGGAAATATACGAAAAATCGGCTAAGTCCCAAAATTGGGATGTCAGAACTACACTATAAAGTTACCACATTAGCAAGGCAGACTTGTATGAAGAACGGGACCCTGGTGAAAGTAGCAAATATCCCAAACCGAACATGAATATTATACACACAAGAGTACGAACATAAAGGAACACGGACCAAGCGTACCGAGAGAATCGGTACTATAGAACCCTCGTGGTTCTACACAAAGACTTTATGTTAGGGGTTCAAGCCCCATAGTACTCAAACGGTGACAGTAGCAAATATCCCAAAACGAACGTGAATCTTATTCACAAGAGTACGAACATAAAGGAACACGGACCAAGCGTACCGAGAGAATCGGTACTATAGAGCCCTCGTGGTTCTACACAAAGACTTTATGTTCGGGGTTCACACCCCAAATCGAACGTGGAATTTACTTTCTGATGGTCATGCGGTCGTCCAAAGGGGTCTAGTATCCTGGGATGACAAGCATCACGGGCACAGCTCGTATCAAAACAGTCGAAGAGGCCCGCGAAAGCTTGCTTTCCATGGCTATGCGATGCACAAATTGAGTTTACTCACCGTAGTATAAAACGAACGAACCGAACCTATCCGAGTAGGGATAATGGGCGCAGTAACATACTTCTGTGACCCAGCGAGAGTTGAACGAGGTGACATGAACTGTCAGTGGCTTATATCAGATGGGATACATACATGAGATTGCTTTCAAATCTACACTCGAAAACCTAACCAAGTAAAAGCGAACGTGGGGAGGATTCGAAACCGGTAACGAAATCTTAAGCTGGAAAGAGTCATCACTATGGATACATATTATGCGAAACCAATCAAGTGCTCAGTACTGATCCAAAACCTAAGAGCACTAGTGAACACCTTATTCTCACCCTAGTTCACATCCAAGTGATCGACCACGTGTGTGAAGCAAAGACCAATCGAATTCCTCAATGGACTGAACACTATGAACAAATGGCCAAAAACGTTATAACTATCCAAACATCCTACTATCTAGCGAAAGTCATCACGATGGAACCATACAATGATCTTAACCTATAGCGCTCACCTATTCCTACCCAGAGTGCAAGTGAACAGATTGCTCACCCTTACCAGTTCACAACCACGTGATCGACTAACATACCGAGGTTACCACAAGTCAAAGTTATACGTTTACAAGCGCAAGACCAATCGAAAACCCCGAAAGCAATCTCGACCCAAAATGTATTATCCGTGAGTGTAGTCGAGTCTCGTACTCGTCATCTGTAATCGTCGGATAGAATATCCAGTACACGGTTGTCTTTCCAAATGAAATCTACATACAGAACTCGCTCTTGGCAAATGGGTGGCATTGGCGCAATCAGGAGCGAGTTCCCGTCCGGGTGCCAAGTGATTGGCAAATGTCTGGGGGAAAGCAACCATATATTGATTTGTCTGTTAGTGTACTGGGTGTTTGAGGTATGTAGTATCCACGCTTGGTTGGGTGTGTCAGAGGACCGTGAATGCGTTCGCAACCCCAATTGGGGTACATCGGGAATGATTTTGTGGAACCGATGTGCCCGGCACACACTAAGTTTTGTTGCAAGTTAATAGTGTGCCATGTCCGGGGGGGTTGTGATTAAACTCTGGTGAATTGCGTACTGTGGTGATTGGGGTATGAAAGCCCCGCAGTTGCAATGATCGGACGCGCCTAGCGTGTCCTTTAGTTGATGGTAGGGAAATGAAGGCCCTTGTCAGCTCACCTAAGTATTCATGGAAGTTTGGCATAAGGTCGCTGTGGTAGGGGTATGAAGGCCCCGTCAGCGCATGCACAATCGGGCGCACGAGCGCTTAGCGGAGTCGAATGCCGCTCAAGTGCCTGTCCGGTGCATCGGGTGTGTGTGATACGAGGGCAATGAGGTTCGCACGGGGGCTCGCCTCCCGTGTGCTACCGGACTTGACAACATATAGAACGTGGTGTTTGCTCCTCCGGGTGCAATGGGACAATGAACATTCGAACGCAAAGTCGGAATTCTGGTTGATCCTACCAGTAATATACGCTCGTCTCAAAGGTTAAGCCATGCATGTCTAAGTACAAACAGATTTAATGTGAAACCGCATAAGGCTCAGTATAACAGCTATAATTTACGAGATCATCAACCTAGTTACTTGGATAACTGTGGAAAATCTAGAGCTAATACATGCAACATGCCAGGACCCTCGCGGGAACTGGTGCACTTATTAGTCAAACCAATCGCGGGTTCTCCGTGTCATTGAGTTGAAGTCTGGATAATGATGCTGATCGTATGGTCTCGCACCGACGACAGATCTCGCAAATATCTGCCCTATCAACTATGGATGGTAGTATAGAGGACTACCATGGTTGCAACGGGTAACGGGGAATCAGGGTTCGATTCCGGAGAGGGAGCCTGAGAAATGGCTACCACATCCAAGGAAGGCAGCAGGCGCGTAAATTACCCAATCCCGGGACGGGGAGGTAGTGACGAGAAATAACAATATGAAACTCTTTAATGATGTTTCATAATTGGAATGAGTAGAGCATAAATCCTTCTACGAGGATCAAGTGGAGGGCAAGTCTGGTGCCAGCAGCCGCGGTAATTCCAGCTCCACTAGCGTATATTAAAATTGTTGCGGTTAAAACGTTCGAAGTTGATACTTGTCCAACACAGTCCGGCTCCGCCGACCCGGTCAACCCGTGGTCGGTGGGCCAAGTCGGAATCTGGTTGCGACTCAATGGTGTGGTAGGGCACCAAGTCTGTGTCATGGTGTGCCCTTCAACGGGTGCAAGTGTAACATAGAGCTCGACCGCTCACGTTTACCTTGAACAAATTAGAGTGCTTAAAGCAGGGTGCCCAAACGCCCTAGAATAATCTTGCATGGAATAATGGAATACGACCTTGGTCTAATCTTTCATTGGTTTGTACTCAGACCGGAGGTAATGATTAACAGAAGTAGTTGGGGACACTAGTATTACGGCGCGAGAGGTGAAATTCGTAGACCGTCGTAAGACTAACTAAAGCGAAGGCATTTGTCAAGGATGCTTTCTTTAATCAAGAACGAAAGTTAGAGGATCGAAGGCGATTAGATACCGCCCTAGTTCTAACCGTAAACGATGCCAACTAGCAATTGGGAGACGCTACAACCAGGTGCTCTCAGTAGCTTCCGGGAAACCAAAGTCAGGTTCCGGGGGAAGTATGGTTGCAAAGTTGAAACTTAAAGGAATTGACGGAAGGGCACCACAATGAAATGGAGCTTGCGGTTCAATTTGACTCAACACGGGAAAACTTACCAGGTCCGAACTTATGGAGGTGAGACAGATTAATAGCTCTTTCTCAAATTTAAGGGTAGTGGTGCATGGCCGTTCTTAGTTCGTGGATTGATTTGTCTGGTTAATTCCGATAACGAACGTGACTCACATATGCTAACTAGAACGCAGTCAGCGTTAATGCGTCGATGCCGATTGGAACGGGTTAGGACCTTTCGGTGGAGTATGACCTGACACCTTCGCTGTTCGTGTGCGCAAGTGCACTTACGGTACGCTGCTTAGCAGGACAATTTGTGTTTAGCAAAATGAGATCGAGCGATAACAGGTCCGTGATGCCCTTAGATGTTCTGGGCTACACGCGTGCTACAATGTGGGTAGCAGCGTGTCTCCTATTCCGAGAGGAACGGGAAATCACTCAAATACTCACTTAGTAGGGATTATGGATTGCAATGGTCCATATGAACTCGGAACTTCTAGTAAGTGCTGGTCATCAGCCAGCGTTGAATACGTCCCTGCCCTTTGTACACACCGCCCGTCGCTACTACCGATGGATTATTTAGTGAGGTCTTTGGAGATGATCGTTCGCTGGATCCTCGTGAACCGCGTCTGCTTTATCGAAGTTGACCGAACTTGATGATTTAGAGGAAGTAAAAGTCGTAACAAGGTTTCCGTAGGTGAACCTGCGGAAGGATCATTAGTGGCCAAGTGATCCTTCCAGAAGTCCGAACCTGCGGGTTGAGACTTCGGCACAAGTTGCCATATGATAATTGACGAAACACTATAGAAGTCCGAACCTGCGGGTTGAGACTTCGGCACAAGTTGCCATATGATAATTGACGAAACACTATAGAAGTCCGAACCTGCGGGTTGAGACTTAGGCACACGTTGCCTTATACATGACTTCGAACAAATACACAAGTCCGAACCTGCGGGTTGAGACTTAGGCACAAGTTGCCTTATACATGACTTCGAACAAATACACAAGTCCGAACCTGCGGGTTGAGACTTAGGCACAAGTTGCCATATGAAAGTTGACGAAACACTAACAAGTCCGAACCTGCGAGTTGAGACTTAGGCACACGTTGCCTTATACATGACTTCGAACAAATACACAAGTCCGAACTTGCGGGTTGAGACTTAGGCACAAGTTGCCTTATACATACATTGGCCAAATAAACAGAAGTCCGAACCTGCGGGTTGAGACTTAGGCACAAGTTGCCATATTATATTCGATCAAACACTAAGTAGTCCGAACCTGCGGGTTGAGACTCAAGACCGTAACAAGATGTCACTATACAAGTCCGAACCTAAGGGTTGAGACTTAATGCGATCTAGATACCAAGTTGACATCCAATACCTGTTGAGCAAAACCAAAGATTCCCTGTTCTCGAATGATTACACTATATAACAGGGAATCATGAAGAAATCAAGCAAGCGTGAAACAAAGTCATCACTTGGGCATGCTCGATAGCCAACCACATGACCTTAACCTAAGAGAGCATGCAAACCACATGATACCTATAAACGATTAACCCGCCCTAGTTCAATCGTTCACCAAGTGATGACTTCAGTATGGCTAAGAGAAAAACTTTTAAATGGGAAAAACTCTAAGTCCGAACCTCCGGGTTGAGACTTCCGCGTCGGAGGTGGGCGCACCTCCTATCCGAAAGATGATGAATCAGGGGTGTTCGGTCAGCAATGGTCGGATGCCCCGTCGTAGTCCAACTATGACAATCAAAGTCAAGACCTCCGGGTTGAGACTTTCCGCGAGTACAAGCATAAAGGAACACGGACCAAGCCGTACCGAGAGAATCGGTACTAGAGCCCTCGTGGTTCTACATTGAGAGAGCCCTCGTGGTTCTCATTAGGGGCTTTATGCAAGTCGTACTCAATACTGTGGTGTGAAGTATAAAGTATAGTCCTCGCCTGGTCCACGCTGCTTCGGCGGTCCTGGGTAAGATAGTTAATTCTAGCTTGCCCTATAGTGGAATGAGGACACTTAATGCTTCGTCTTTTAGCGGCGGCTAGACTCCTCCTCACGGGGAACGAGTTGACGCGCACAGCGGCGGCTTACGCACTATGGCAATCATGGATGCCTGAAGATTCCGTGAAGTTCTCCCCTGGTCCACGCTGCCTCGGCAGTCCTGGGTAAAATGGAATATTTCCAGCTTGCCCTATAGTGGAAGAGGACTATCCAACAATACAAAGTCAAGACCTCCGGGTTGAGACTTTCCGCGTCGGTGGTGTCGCGCACCGCCTATCCGAAAGATGGTGTAACAGGGGTGTTCGATCAGCAATGGTCGGATGCCCCGTCATAGTCCAACTATGACAACCAAAGTCAAGACCTCCGGGTTGAGACTTTCCGCGTCCGGAGGTACGCGTACCGCCTACCCGAAAGATGGTGTGCTTCTGGGGTATTCGATGAGTCGGATACCCCGTCGTAGTCCAACTATGACAATCAAAGTCAAGACCTCCGGGTTGAGACTTCCGCGTCCGGAGGTACGCGTACCGCCTACCCGAAAGATGGTGTGCTTCTGGGGTATTCGATGAGTCGGATACCCCGTCGTAGTCCAACTATGACAATCAAAGTCAAGACCTCCGGGTTGAGACTTCCGCGTCCGGAGGTACGCGTACCGCCTACCCGAAAGATGGTGAATCAGGGGTGTTCGATCAGCAATGGTCGGATGCCCCGTCGTAGTCCAACTATGACAATCAAAGTCAAGACCTCCGGGTTGAGACTTTCTGCGAGTACATGCATAAAGGAACACGGACCAAGCCGTACCGAGAGAATCGGTACTAGAGCCCTCGTGGTTCTACATTGAGAGAGCCCTCGTGGTTCTCATTAGGGGCTTTATGCAAGTCGTACTCAATACTGTGGTGTGAAGTATAAAGTATAGAGTCCTCCACTGGTCCACGCTGCTCCGGCGGTCCTGGGTAAGATAGTTCATTCTAGCTTGCCCTATGTGGAAGAGGACTCAATACCCTACCTGTTGAGCTTGAAACAAAGTCATCACTTGGGCATGCTCATATTGCCATACAATATTCCATTATCTACTAATGAGCATGCAGCTATATGATTATAACCTGTAAACGATTACCCCGCCGTAGTTCAGCGCTTCAACCAAGTGATGACTTCAGTATGGCTAGTGTGTGAAGTATAAAGTATAGTCCTCCCCTGGTCCACACTGCTTCGGCGGTCCTGGGTAAGATAGTTAGTTCTAGCTTGCCCTATGTGGAAGAGGACACCATACTTAATACTGTGGTGTAATGAACAAAGTATAGTCCTCCACTGGTCCACGCTGCTCCGGCGGTCCTGGGTAAGATAGTTAATTCTAGCTTGCCCTATGTGGAAGAGGACTCAATACCCTACCTGTTGAGCTTGAAACAAAGTCATCACTTGGGCATGCTCTATAGCCAATCACATGACATTAACCTAAGAGAGCATGCAGCGTATTATCCCAATGCAAAGTAAACGATAGACTCGCCCTAGTTCAGTGCTTCAACCAAGTGATGACTTCAATTTGGCTAGTGTGTGAAGTATAAAGTATAGTCCTCCCCTGGTCCACACTGCTTCGGCGGTCCTGGGTAAGATAGTTAATTCTAGCTTGCCCTATGTGGAAGAGGACACCATACTTAATACTGTGGTGTAATGAACAAAGTATAGTCCTCCACTGGTCCACGCTGCTCCGGCGGTCCTGGGTAAGATAGTTCATTCTAGCTTGCCCTATGTGGAAGAGGGCATACAAGACAAAGTATAGTTCTCCCCTGGTCCACGCTGCTTCGGCGGTCCTGGGTAAGATAGTTAATTCTAGCTTGCCCTATGTGGAAGAGAGCATACATGAACCAAGAACGAAGGTTATGATCGAGGAATGATTCGACAACTAACCGATGGTATGAAATGTGAAGAATTCAAGCAAGCACACAATCAAGTCATCACTTGGGCATGCTCGATAGCCAACCCTATGACATTAACCTAGTAGAGCATGCGAAAACCAATATATATGTAAACGATGCCCCTCCCTAGTTCAGCGCTTCAACCAAGTGATGACTTCAGAATGGCTAAATCAAATCGGTTCAAAACATACCATCGGTACCCTATTGAAACACACAAGTCGATATCAAACCTCATGATTGTGTAGTCCTCCACTGGTCCACACTGCTCCGGCGGTCCTGGGTAAGATAGTTCATTCTAGCTTGCCCTATGTGGAAGAGGGCACATTACTCAATACTGTGGTGTGAAGTATAAAGTTCAGTTCTCCCCTGGTCCACGCTGCTTCGGCGGTCCTGGGTAAGATAGTTCATTCTAGCTTGCCCTATGTGGAAGAGGACACTTCATACTTCGTCTCTAAGCGGCGGCTTGACTCCTCCCTACGGGCAACGGGTTTACGCGCACAGCGGCGGCTTACGCACTATGGCAGTCATGGATGCCTTACGTTTCTATGAAAAGTGTGTTCCTCCCCTGGTCCACGCTGCTTCGGCAGTCCTGGGTAAGATAGTTAGTTCTAGCTTGCCCTATGTGGAAGAGGACACGTAGACTTACTGTGGTGTGAAGTATAAAGTTCAGTTCTCCCCTGGTCCACGCCGCTTCGGCCGTCCTGGGTAAAATGGATTCATCCAGCTTGCCCTATGTGGAATGAGGACACTTTATGCTTCGTCTCTAAGCGGCGGCTTGCTCCTCCCTACGGGGAACGGGTATACGCGCACAGCGGCGG
>NW_026525154.1:52500-75000 GCF_943734705.1 Anopheles coustani | reverse complement strand
GCAAAGAGGTTGGTGATGGAGTGACATTGCCTTCACCATGGAGTTGCGGGTACTTAGGTACTTGCAAGGAGATGGTGGTATGGTGGTGTTGCGTGTGTGGTGTTCGATTAGAAAGATATAATTTCTAAGTCCGGATTAGTGCTGTCAGTGGGGCCGCCGCTAACAGGTCCTGCACGGCCACCGTGGGGCTTGACTTGGCGCTATTCCGGACTTGGGGCGATCACGATGTCCCCGTGCGGGACTTAGAAGATGGAAGAACACAAGTACCCTTATCCCATGACTTGTGAGCGATTGGCATACGTTACCACATGAAGAGAAAAATTGGCTAAGTCCCGGATCCATATTATTTGAAGAGAAAAATCGGCTAAGTCCCGGATCCATATTATATGAAGAGAAAAATCGGCTAAGTCCAGGATCCATATATAATAACCTTATAATCGGCTAAGTCCAGGATCCATATTATATGAAGAGAAAAATCGGCTAAGTCCAGGATCCATATTATATGAAGAGAAAAATCGGCTAAGTCCCGGATCCATATTATATGAAGAGAAAAATCGGCTAAGTCCAGGATCCATATATAATAACCTAATAATCGGCTAAGTCCAGGATCCATATTATATGAAGAGAAAAATCGGCTAAGTCCGAGATTGGGTCTGTCAGAAATACACTTCCAAGTTACCACACAAGCAAGCAAGATGGCCTAGTGATGGATCCATATGATATGAAGAGAAAAATCGGCTAAGTCCAGGATCCATATAATATGAAGAGAAAAATCGGCTAAGTCCGAGATTGGGTCTGTCAGAAATACACTATCAAGTTACCACACAAGCAAGCAAGATGGCCTAGTGATGGATCCATATAATATGAAGAGAAAAATCGGCTAAGTCCCAGATTGGGTCTGTCAGACATACACGTTCAAGTTACCACACAAGCAAGCAAGATGGCCTAGTGATGGATCCATATGATATCGAGAGAAAAATCGGCTAAGTCCCAGATTGGGTCTGTCAGAAATACACTTCCAAGTTACCACACAAGCAAGCAAGATGGCCTAGTGATGGATCCATATGATATGAAGAGAAAAATCGGCTAAGTCCCAGATTGGGTCTGTCAGAAATACACTTCCAAGTTACCACACAAGCAAGCAAGATGGCCTAGTGATGGATCCATATGATATGAAGAGAAAAATCGGCTAAGTCCAGGATCCATATAATATGAAGTGAAAATTCGGCTAAGTCCCAGATTGGGTCTGTCAGAAATACACTTCCAAGTTACCACACAAGCAAGCAAGATGGCCTAGTGATGGATCCATATGATATGAAGAGAAAAATCGGCTAAGTCCCAGATTGGGTCTGTCGGAAATACACTTCCAAGTTACCACACAAGCAAGCAAGATGGCCTAGTGATGGATCCATATGATATGAAGAGAAAAATCGGCTAAGTCCCAGATTGGGTCTGTCAGACATACACTTTCAAGTTACCACACAAGCAAGCAAGATGGCCTAGTGATTGATCCATATGATATGAAGAGAAAAATCGGCTAAGTCCGAGATTGGGTCTGTCAGACATACACTTCCAAGTTACCACACAAGCAAGCAAGTTACCACATGAAGAGAAAGCCGGCAAAGTCCGGGAATGTTACCACATGAACTGGAAAATGGGCAAAAACCTACCTTCACAGGGAACGTGAATAACTAAGGCTGTAGACATTGGATCGACAAGCCAAAGACTGATATGGAAAGGAAATGAGTAGTACTAGCTTTCCTGAGAGTTGCAGAGCTTAGACTGCATATGAACGGAAGATATTAAGCGTCAAAGTCAGAAAAGTTGCCCGAAGGAACACAAGTTCCAACTTAGAGCATGAATACCGCCTAGACGGTAGGAGGTACGGCCAGGCTGAGGAATAAGAAAATGTTGGCCAACATGTTCCCTAACTATCCCCCGAAGACCGCAAAGCAATCCAACATCAACCAAGAAAGTTATAGCCCGATCAAGGAAACACCTACTTTGCACCGATTTTGCACCAAATACATGTACCAAGCACCTTCGGTTGCATACCTGCAGGGGCTTACCATAGTAGGCCATGGAAGACCGATATACCGAACATAATCACTTTCTATCTCCTCGGGTGTTGGAGGTAGCGCTTTGCGGTACAAGAACGAAAGTTAGACCATATCTTGGTGCATCTTTTTGCCCAAAAACACAAGACCCTATCTACCAAGGCAAGAAAGTTGTGTGGGGACAAAATGTCCAAAAGTGCCCAAAGTGGCACACTTGAACCATATATTCGAGAAAAACACAAGTGTGGGCCCGAGCTAGCAAGTTGAAATGTTCTGACCGTCAGTAGCCCTAGTTGAGGTGCACTTATCATTATATGAGGCCAACGTGCCAGCTAGTCTCTAAAGGGGCGATATGGGTGTTCCAAGGTTTGTACCCAATTGAGGAAAAAACAGGGTAAGGTACGGTGTACCGCGAATAACTCGGGCTATAGATGTCCGATCGATGAGTTTGGCATATGTATGGAAAGGTCTCGACGAGACCTAACTACCCTGAAAGTATGAAGGCAAAGACTTGAATGACCGGGAAGTAATTAAGTGCACAAGTGGTAAAGTTGCACCAAAGTCCATGTTACCCGAAGTGGTACATGAACACCCAATATTCGACCAAAACACAAGTTTAGAGACGAGCTAGCGAGCTACATTGTTCAGACCGTCAGTAGCCCGCATCAAGACACGCATTTCATTATATTGAGCCTAGCCGCTAGCTCGACTCGAAGTCGGTCATATGGTTGGTTGATGGTTTGGACCGACCACGTGGTGTACCAAGGTTATGTACCTTTCATGAATTAAAACTCTGGCTGTATGGCACTGAGCGACAAGCTAAGGTGTGATTTGGTATAGTCTTGAGTGGGACTATTTAGGAAAAATGCGAACAAAAAATCACAAAGTCCTTGGGCGAAGCTATTAGCGAAACATAGAGCAAATTGGTACCAAAAACTATGGAAATGGGACTTGAGTCAAAAATAACCGCAAGTTGGAGAAGAGATAGCAAGCTTGCGTAGAACATTTATAACTAGTGCGTGGTATGACCAACAAAAATGTGTATGGGGCCAAGGCGCTGGCTGGCCTCCAAAGTGGTGATATGGGCGATTCAAAGTTTGTACCCAAGTATGAACAAGTATGGAAAAAACAGGGTAAGGTACCAAGTACCATGAATAACTTCGGCTGTAGATGGCCTAGCGAGGCAAACCGCATATCGTTGGAAAGGTATTGGGGAGACCTATCTACCCTGAAAGTTTCATGAGGCTGAGTTGAAAGACCACGGAGATATTAGGTGATGATGGTCCAATTCGGGGACCAAGTCGCTGGAAATGGCACTTGACCAAAATCACGCTTGGAAGGTGAATACCGGCTTACCGGTAAGAGATAGCGACTTGGCGTAGAATATTCATAAGTTGGGCGTGTAAAGACGCAACTTTCATTATATGGGGGCAACCCGGTCAGGGTGCTCCAAGTCGGTCGTTTGGTCGGTTTATGGTTTGGGCCGACCATGTGGTGTACCAAGAAGAGGTACCTTTCATGAATTATAACTCGGTCAGTTTGCCACCGAGCGACAAGTTGCGATGTGATTTGGAATGGTCTTGAGTGGGACTATCAAGCAAAAATACAAACAGAAAATCAGCTTGTCCATGGCCGAAGCTATTAGTGAAACATATAGCAAAATGGGTCCAAAAACGAATGAAATGGGACTTGGACCAAGAATAACGGCAAGTTGGAGAAGAGATAGCAAGTTGACGTAGAACATTTATATTTTGGGCATAGTATGACCAACAAAAAAGTATTTGGGGCCAAGGTGCTGGCTGGCCTCCAAAGTGGAGATATGGGCGATACAAAGTTTGTACCCAAGTACGAACAAGTATGGAAAAAACAGGGTAAGGTACCAAGTACCATTAATAACTTCAGCTGTATATGGCCGAGCGAGGCAAACGGCTCACCGTTGGAAAGGTCTCGGGGAGACCTATCTACCCTGAAAGTTTCATGAGGCTGAGTTGAAAGACCACGGAGATATTAGGTGATGATGGTCGTATTCGGGGACCAAGTCGCAGGAAATGGCACTTGACCAAAATCCCCCTTGGAAGGTGAATACCGGCTTACCGGTAAGAGATAGCGACTTGGCGTAGAATATTCATAAGTTGGGCGTGTAGAGACGCAACTTTCATTATATGGGGCCAACCCGGTCAGGGTGCTCCAAGTCGGTCGTTTGGTCGGTTTATGGTTTGGGCCGACCACGTGGTGTACCAAGGTGAGGTACCTTTCATGAATTATAACTCGGTCAGTTTGCCACCGAGCGACAAGTTGCGGTGTGTTTTGGAATGGTCTTGAATGGGACTATCAAGGAAAAATACAAGTAGAAAATCAGCTTGTCCATGGCCGAAACTATTAGTGAAACATATAGCAAAATGGGTCCGAAAACGAATGAAATGGGTCTTGGACCAAGAATAACGGCAAGTTGGAGAAGAGATAGCAAGTTGACGTAGAACAATTATATTTGGTGCATGGTATGAACAACAAAAAAGTATATGGGGCCAAGGTGCTGGCTGGCCT
Organism: Anopheles coustani; assembly: GCF_943734705.1. NCBI lineage: Eukaryota > Metazoa > Arthropoda > Insecta > Diptera > Culicidae > Anopheles > Anopheles coustani. The sequence goes on along the minus strand of NW_026525154.1, from coordinate 70,399 downwards.
CCAAAGTGGAGATATGGGCGATACAAAGTTTGTACCCAAGTATGGCAAAAACTGGTAGAGGTACCTTTCATGAATTACTGCTCAGGCTGTATGGCACTTAGCGGGACGCTTGGCTCTGGTATGGAATAGTCTTGAGTGGGACTATCAAGGAAAAATACGAACAATAAATCACCATGTCCACGGACGAAGGTATTAGCGAAACTTAGAGCGAAATTGCGACCAAGTCGCTGGAAATGGCCCTTGGACCAAGTATACCGTCAAGGCGGTACGAGATAGCGAGTTGACGTGGAACATTTATAAGTTTGCCTACACGAGACGAAAGTTTAGTTATATGGGGCCAACCCGCTCAGGGTTGTCCAAGTCGGTCATATGGCTGATCGAAATTTTCGACCAAGTACTGAGAAAACAGGGTAAGGTACAGTGTACCTCGAATAACTTCGGCTGTAGATGTCCGAACGAGGCGAACGGCATAGCGTTGGAAAGGTCTTGAGGTGCTCTAGGCACCCTGAAAGTTTGAAAAGGCTATCTGGAAAACTCGTGGAGATATTAGAGAAACATTGGGCCCAAAAGATACCAAGTCGCAGGAAATGGGCCCTCCAAGAACACCCTAAAATCCCAATTACGGCTAAGTTGCAGGCCAGCTAGCGAAGTGAAATGTTCTAAACATAACTAGAACACGTTAATGCGCAACTTTTTGAATCAGAACTTTTTTCGATATCTGGCCCCCAAAGGGGGGATATGGGCGATCAAAGGATTTTTCCAAGTTTCGGTACTTTTTACGGTATCGCTCATAGCTCCGGCTGTATGCAAGCAAATGACAATCTAAGACATGATTTGGAAAGGTATTGAGCAGTACTAACTTACGTTAGAACACAGCGAAGCGCTATCGGTTCATGGCAAGGCCGATATAAGCAGTCAAAGATGAAAAATGTTGACAAAATGAACAAAAATTACCTTGGTACGCAAATAGCGGCCAGGGATGAAGAGGTACGAAGGTGGTGTAGAAGAATTATAATTAGGGCTTGGTACGCTCTAAAAGTTTGCCGAAGACCGCAAAGCGCTCAGACCCATAGAAAGTGGCCATTTGGGCCGAACAGTGCGTGCAAAGAGGTGAAAATGCAAAAATTGCACTTTGGGGGGCGATTTGCGGGGGGAAGGAGGGGTCGGAGGGCAAAATGTCCCTTGACCAAAAAGTTTTATCTCGTCGAGATCTACAACATTGCCGAAGACCGCAAAGCGCTAGCTCGCAATCGAAAAATCGAGAATTTGAAAATTTTCTAAGTCTTGGGCTCCCTAAGGAAAAGTTTCAAAAATCACGTTTGTCCCCAATTTTGAAGGGGAAGGAGTCGGTTCCGGGGCATGGTGTCTTCGGCAAAAAGTCTTATCTTTTTGCGTACTTTCGACTAGTTCAATAAAAATTTTTGACCCAAAATTTGTTCGGCGGACCCCTAGGTCGAAAAACCCGAAAAAAGTCGAAAAAAGTCGAAAATGTCGAAAAATGAGAAAACCTCATATTCGGACTCTACACGAGCCCCAGATATTGAAAAGTGAAATCCGCGGTCGATTTGGAACAAAAAATTTACCTAGGCAAAGTTGTATGGAGGTAGGGACCCCTGAGAAAAAAGTTTGGTCCCGAGGCTCCTTGGACCACCAAGTCCCTAGGTCGGACCAAAATCGGAAAAAATCCGACCAAAGTCGAAAGTGTCGAAAATTTTAAAAAACCCCTTTTGGGGCCCTATGGCCTCCCTAGATAATGAAAAGTGAGGTCCGCGGCCGATCCGGAAGAAAAACTTGACCTAGGCAAACTTGTATGACGGTGGGGACCCAAAAAAATTTCGATGAGTGTAGTTTAGACAGGCCGGAAAATGTATCGGTGGTCCGTATCAAGGGACGTCTTTTAGTTCCATGGGGTGGTGGTCGTCGAACAAAGTCGCCTAGGTCGACCACCAGAAAGACCAGTCGTGTTGTAATGGATGTTTTGACCACTTTACTAGGGAAACCTAGTAGGTCGAAGCAAATTTGGGGTTCGAGATGAGTTGGTGAAAGTTGGTCCAACCTAGGTGTGCTTGGTTTAGGTTGACCATGAAAGTAGAGCATGATGGGAATGACCATAACTTTGGTTCTAGATGTCGGATCGGTACACTTTCGGCAGTTTTGGAAAGGTGAAGGCCTGCTCTAGCTATGTTTCCTACCAAGCTGAGCGCCTACTAGTGACCCGGAGGAGGTATTAAGGGTCAAAGGCAAAAAGGGGTACCCTAAAGTGCGTGTGACCAAGAAAATGGGAAAAACGGTATCGCCTATAGCTCAGGCTGTATGGCTCGGATCGGAAAGCTTGGATATGCGTTGGAAAGGTCTTGACGAGCGCTAGCTATGTGTCCTACCAAGCGAAGCGCTAGGTGTTGAGCAAGTCGGTCATATTAGAGGGCAAAGGTGAAAAATGGTGGTTTAGAGGCGAAAATTCACCTTATGATCGAAAATAGCGGGCGAACGATAAGAGCTACGAACACGGCGTAGAACAATCATAAGTACGTTACCACAAGACCTAACTTTGGCCAATATAGAGCGAGAAGATCGGAGGTACCCATCAGGGTGATATGGCTGGTTCAAAGTTGGACCAAAACGAGACTTGAGAAATGGGTTGAAACACGGTATCGCGAATAACTCAGGCTGTATGGAACGGATCGACAAGCTAAGATCAGTGTTGGAAAGGTCGAACCGAGCGCTAACTATAATCCCAAACAACCGAAGCGCTAAGTGTTGAGCAAAACTGAGTTATTAAGCGACAAAGTGGAAAAATAATACCAAAATTTCCAAAAATCACACAAGACCAAGAATACCGAGCAGGCGGTAAGAGATAGCGGGTTGACGTAGAATACTTATAAGTTTGCCTCTACGAGACCTAAAAGTCGTCCATAGAAAGCGAGAAGATCGGACCACTCTGGAAGGGTGATACGAGTGGTCAAAAATTGGCAAAAATGAAACATGGCTAAAATGGATTTGACTTGTGCACCGTATAGCTCCGGCTGTATGGCATGGATTGTTAAGCTAGGATATGTTTTGGAAAGGTAACACCCAGCGCTAGATACGACTAGAAGAAAGCAAAGCGCTAACTAGCATGATTTGGAAGTTATTAAGTGTCAAAGTCGAAAAATGTTACCAAAATTGAAACTCGAGTACATTGGGCCAAAAAGTACAAGTTGTGAAATTTGGACTTACGAGTAAAATACCGAGCAGGCGGTAAGAGATAGAGACTTGGTGTAGAACAATTATATGTTGGGCATGTTATAACCTATATTTGGCCCGAACATAGTGACGAGATCGGTGGTACCCAAAAGGGTGGTACAGGTGTTAGATGGTTTTCCCAGAGCATAAGCTCCACATGATATGGAAAACGGGAAACATAATAACTTCGGCTGTATGGCATGGAATGGAACGAACAAGGTATCGATGGAAAGAGAAAAGGTAGCGCTAACTATTATTTTCTACCAAGCAAAGCGCTAGCATGTGACCGTTCGGGTGTTATTGTGAGTCAAAGTCAGAAATTGTTACCACGAGAGGCGAAAATCCGACTAAGTCCATGAATACCGGGCTGGCGGTAAGAGATACGGCTTGGCCGTAGAACATTTATAAGTTGGCCAATACAAGACCTAAGTTTCGTCCATAGACGACAAGAAGATCGAAGATACGTGAAGGTGAGATATGGGCGTCCCAAAGTGGGCCTTTGAAAAAGTGACAAACTTCCCTTATAACAGCATACACCAAATATCTCTGGCTCTATGGCACCGAATAAGAAGTTGAGGTCAGCGATAGAAAGGTGATAGTCAGCGCTAAATATCATACGAACAGAGTGAAGCGCTAAAGGGAAAGGATCTTGGTGATATAAGGTGACAAAGTCGAGAAAAGTTGCCTCAAAATCATGAAAAATGTGAAAAAATGGCTAAGTCCCGGGTGCCTTAAGGGCAGGTTGATCGAATGTACCGAGCTGGCGGTACGAGATAGAGACTTGGTGTAGAACAATTATATGTTTGGCATGGCAAGACCTACATTTGGTCAATACAAAGTGAGAAGATCAAAGAAACCCGTAAGGGTGATATTGGTGTCCAAAGGTAAAAAGCACTAAGTCTTGGGAAACTTATATGAAGAAAAAGGACCCTGATGGGTCATATAGGATGGATCGAAAAATCGGCTAAGTCCCAAAATGGGGATGTCAGAACTACACTCAAATGTTACCACACCAAGCAAGGCAAACTTATATGAAGCAAAGGACCCTGATGGGTCATATGGTATTGGTCGAAAAATCGGCTAAGTCCCAAAATGGGGATGTCAGAACTACACTCATGTGTTACCACACCAAGCAAGGCAAACTTATATGAAGCAAAGGACCCTGATGGGTCAAACGGTATTTTACGAAAAATCGGCTAAGTCCCAAAATGGGGATGTCAGAACTACACTCAAATGTTACCACACCAAGCAAGGCAAACTTATATGAAGCAAAGGACCCTGATGGGTCATATGGTACTTTACGAAAAATCGGCTAAGTCCCAAAATGGGGATGTCAGAACTACACTCATATGTTACCACACCAAGCAAGGCAAACTTATATGAAGCAAAGGACCCTGATGGGTCATATGGTATTTTACGAAAAATCGGCTAAGTCCCAAAATGGGGATGTCAGAACTACACTCATGTGTTACCACACCAAGCAAGGCAAACTTATATGAAGGAAAGGACCCTGATGGGTCATATGGTATTTTACGAAAAATCGGCTAAGTCCCAAAATGGGGATGTCAGAACTACACTCAAATGTTACCACACCAAGCAAGGCAAACTTATATGAAGCAAAGGACCCTGATGGGTCATATGGTATTTTACGAAAAATCGGCTAAGTCCCAAAATGGGGATGTCAGAACTACACTAAAATGTTACCACACCAAGCAAGGCAAACTTATATGAAGGCAAGGAACCTGATGGGTCATATGGTATTTTACGAAAAATCGGCTAAGTCCCAAAATGGGGATGTCAGAACTACACTCATGTGTTACCACACCAAGCAAGGCAAACTTATATGAAGGAAAGGACCCTGATGGGTCATATGGTATTTTACGAAAAATCGGCTAAGTCCCAAAATGGGGATGTCAGAACTACACTCAAATGTTACCACACCAAGCAAGGCAAACTTATATGAAGCAAAGGACCCTGATGGGTCAAACGGTATTTTACGAAAAATCGGCTAAGTCCCAAAATGGGGATGTCAGAACTACACTCAAATGTTACCACACCAAGCAAGGCAAACTTATATGAAGCAAAGGACCCTGATGGGTCATATGGTACTTTACGAAAAATCGGCTAAGTCCCAAAATGGGGATGTCAGAACTACACTCATATGTTACCACACCAAGCAAGGCAAACTTATATGAAGCAAAGGACCCTGATGGGTCATATGGTATTTTACGAAAAATCGGCTAAGTCCCAAAATGGGGATGTCTGAACTACACTCATATGTTACCACACCAAGCAAGGCAAACTTATATGAAGCAAAAGACCCTGATGGGTCAAATGGTATTTTACGAAAAATCGGCTAAGTCCCAAAATGGGGATGTCAGAACTACACTCAAATGTTACCACACCAAGCAAGGCAAACTTATATGAAGCAAAGGACCCTGATGGGTCATATGGTATTTTACGAAAAATCGGCTAAGTCCCAAAATGATGATGTCAGAACTACACTAAAAAGTTACCACATCAAGCAAGGCAAACTTATATGAAGCAAAGGACCCTGATGGGTCAAATGGTATTTTACGAAAAATCGGCTAAGTCCCAAAATGGGGATGTCAGAACTACACTCATGTGTTACCACACCAAGCAAGGCAAACTTATATGAAGGAAAGGACCCTGATGGGTCATATGGTATTTTACGAAAAATCGGCTAAGTCCCAAAATGGGGATGTCAGAACTACACTCAAATGTTACCACACCAAGCAAGGCAAACTTATATGAAGCAAAGGACCCTGATGGGTCATATGGTATTTTACGAAAAATCGGCTAAGTCCCAAAATGGGGATGTCAGAACTACACTAAAATGCTACCACACCAAGCAAGGCAAACTTATATGAAGGCAAGGAACCTGATGGGTCATATGGTATTTTACGAAAAATCGGCTAAGTCCCAAAATGATGATGTCAGAACTACACTAAAAGGTTACCACACCAAGCAAGGCAAACTTATATGAAGGCAAGGACCCTGATGGGTCATATGGTATTTTACGAAAAATCGGCTAAGTCCCAAAATGGGGATGTCAGAACTACACTCAAATGTTACCACACCAAGCAAGGCAAACTTATATGAAGGCAAGGACCCTGATGGGTCATATGGTATTTTACGAAAAATCGGCTAAGTCCCAAAATGGGGATGTCAGAACTACACTCAAATGTTACCACACCAAGCAAGGCAAACTTATATGAAGCAAAGGACCCTGATGGGTCATATGGTATTTTACGAAAAATCGGCTAAGTCCCAAAATGATGATGTCAGAACTACACTCAAATGTTACCACACCAAGCAAGGCAAACTTATATGAAGGAAAGGACCCATATGGGTCATATGGCATTTTACGAAAAATCGGCTAAGTCCCAAAATGAGGATGTCAGAACTACACTCAAATGTTACCACACCAAGCAAGGCAAACTTATATGAAGCAAAGGACCCTGATGGGTCATATGGTATTTTACGAAAAATCGGCTAAGTCCCAAAATGATGATGTCAGAACTACACTCAAATGTTACCACACCAAGCAAGGCAAACTTATATGAAGGCAAGGACCCTGATGGGTCATATGGTATTTTACGAAAAATCGGCTAAGTCCCAAAATGGGGATGTCAGAACTACACTCAAATGTTACCACACCAAGCAAGGCAAACTTATATGAAGCAAAGGACCCTGATGGGTCATATGGTATTTTACGAAAAATCGGCTAAGTCCCAAAATGATGATGTCAGAACTACACTCAAATGTTACCACACCAAGCAAGGCAAACTTATATGAAGGAAAGGACCCATATGGGTCATATGGCATTTTACGAAAAATCGGCTAAGTCCCAAAATGAGGATGTCAGAACTACACTAAAAAGTTACCACACCAAGCAAGGCAAAGTACCTAGGGGAACCCTAGGAAGAAACACGGACCAAGTCAGATGGCCTAAGTCAAGAGAACAAGTGACCTAGGCAAAGTTGTATGACGGTGAGGACCCTGAAAAATCTGGTTAGTGTAGTTTAGACAGGGGAGGTTTTTGGGTCGGCTGAACCTCCTTATTTTGGGTTTTGACCTCCTCAAGAAGCTACACCTAGGCAAACTGCCTAGGGTGAAAGTGCGAAGACCAATCGAATAGTAAGACAAGTTTTGACCGATCGCCCTAGGCAAGCTTGTATGAAGAAAGGGACCCTATGGGTCATATGGAAATACATGAAAAATCGGCTAAGTCCCAAAATTGGGATGTCTGAACTACACTAAAAAGTTACCACATCAAGCAAGGCAAAGTACCTAGGTGAACCCTAGGAAGAAACACGGACCAAGTCAGATGGCCTAAGTCAAGAGTGCAAGTGACCTAGGCAAAGTTGTATGACGGTGAGGACCCTGAAAAATCTGGTTAGTGTAGTTTAGACAGGGGAGGTTTTTGGGTCGGCTGAACCTCCTTATTTTGGGTTTTGACCTCCTCAAGAAGCTACACCTAGGCAAACTGCCTAGGGTGAAAGTGCGAAGACCAATCGAATAGTAAGACAAGTTTTGACCGATCGCCCTAGGCAAGCTTGTATGAAGAAAGGGACCCTATGGGTCATATGGAAATACATGAAAAATCGGCTAAGTCCCAAAATTGGGATGTCTGAACTACACTAAAAAGTTACCACATCAAGCAAGGCAAAGTACCTAGGTGAACCCTAAGAAGAAACACGGACCAAGTCAGATGGCCTAAGTCAAGAGTACAAGTGACCTAGGCAAAGTTGTATGGCGCTGAGGACCCTGAAAAATCGGGTTAGTGTAGTTCAGACAGGGGAGGTTTTTGGGTCGGCTGAACCTCCTTATTTTGGGTTTTGACCTCCTCAAGAAGCTACACCTAGGCAAACTGCCTAGGGTGAAAGTGCGAAGACCAATCGAATAGTAAGACAAGTTTTGACCGATCGCCCTAGGCAAGCTTGTATGAAGAAAGGGACCCTATGGGTCATATGGAAATATACGAAAAATCGGCTAAGTCCCAAAATTGGGATGTCTGAACTACACTAAAAAGTTACCACATCAAGCAAGGCAAAGTACCTAGGTGAACCCTAAGAAGAAACACGGACCAAGTCAGATGGCCTAAGTCAAGAGTACAAGTGACCTAGGCAAAGTTGTATGACGGTGAGGACCCTGAAAAATCTGGTTAGTGTAGTTCTGACAGGGGAGGTTTCTAGGTCGGCTGAACCTCCTTATTTCGGGTTTTGGCCTCCTCAAGAAGACAGACCTAGGCAAACTGCCTAGGGTGAAAGTGCGAAGACCAATCGAATAGTAAGACAAGTTTTGACCGATCGCCCTAGGCAAGCTTGTATGAAGAAAGGGACCCTATGGGTCATATGGAAATACATGAAAAATCGGCTAAGTCCCAAAATTGGGATGTCTGAACTACACTAAAAAGTTACCACATCAAGCAAGGCAAAGTACCTAGGTGAACCCTAGGAAGAAACACGGACCAAGTCAGATGGCCTAAGTCAAGAGTACAAGTGACCTAGGCAAAGTTGTATGGCGCTGAGGACCCTGAAAAATCGGGTTAGTGTAGTTCAGACAGGGGAGGTTTCTGGGTCGGCTGAACCTCCTTATTTCGGGTTTTGGCCTCCTCAAGAAGACAGACCTAGGCAAACTGCCTAGGGTGAAAGTGCGAAGACCAATCGAATAGTAAGACAAGTTTTGACCGATCGCCCTAGGCAAGCTTGTATGAAGAAAGGGACCCTTAGGGTCATATGGAAATTCATGAAAAATCGGCTAAGTCCCAAAATTGGGATGTCAGAACTACACTATAAAGTTACCACATCAAGCAAGGCAAAGTACCTAGGTGAACCCTAGGAAGAAACACGGACCAAGTCAGATGGCCTAAGTCAAGAGTATAAGTGACCTAGGCAAAGTTGTATGGCGCTGAGGACCCTGAAAAATCGGGTTAGTGTAGCTAAGACAGGGGAGGTTTCAGGGTCGGCTGGACCTCCTTATTTCGGGTTTTGGCCTCCTCAAGAAGACAGACCTAGGCGAATTGCCTAGGGTGAAACTGCGAAGACCAATCGAATAGTAAGACAAGTTTTGACCGATCGCCCTAGGCAAGCTTGTATGAAGAAAGGGACCCTTAGGGTCATATGGAAATTCATGAAAAATCGGCTAAGTCCCAAAATTGGGATGTCAGAACTACACTAAAAAGTTACCACATCAAGCAAGGCAAAGTACCTAGGTGAACCCTAGGAAGAAACACGGACCAAGTCAGATGGCCTAAGTCAAGAGTATAAGTGACCTAGGCAAAGTTGTATGGCGCTGAGGACCCTGAAAAATCGGGTTAGTGTAGCTAAGACAGGGGAGGTTTCAGGGTCGGCTGGACCTCCTTATTTCGGGTTTTGGCCTCCTCAAGAAGACAGACCTAGGCGAATTGCCTAGGGTGAAACTGCGAAGACCAATCGAATAGTAAGACAAGTTTTGACCGATCGCCCTAGGCAAGCTTGTATGAAGAAAGGGACCCTTAGGGTCATATGGAAATTCATGAAAAATCGGCTAAGTCCCAAAATTGGGATGTCAGAACTACACTAAAAAGTTACCACATCAAGCAAGGCAAAGTACCTAGGTGAACCCTAGGAAGAAACACGGACCAAGTCAGATGGCCTAAGTCAAGAGTATAAGTGACCTAGGGAAAGTTGTATGACGGTGAGGACCCTGAAAAATCGGGTTAGTGTAGTTAAGACAGGGGAGGTTTCAGGGTCGGCCAGACCTCCTTATTTCGGGTTTTGGCCTCCTCAAGAAGACAGACCTAGGCGAATTGCCTAGGGTGAAACTGCGAAGACCAATCGAATAGTAAGACAAGTTTTGACCGATCGCCCTAGGCAAGCTTGTATGAAGAAAGGGACCCTATGGGTCATATGGAAATATACGAAAAATCGGCTAAGTCCCAAAATTGGGATGTCAGAACTACACTATAAAGTTACCACATTAGCAAGGCAGACTTGTATGAAGAACGGGACCCTGGTGAAAGTAGCAAATATCCCAAACCGAACATGAATATTATACACACAAGAGTACGAACATAAAGGAACACGGACCAAGCGTACCGAGAGAATCGGTACTATAGAACCCTCGTGGTTCTACACAAAGACTTTATGTTAGGGGTTCAAGCCCCATAGTACTCAAACGGTGACAGTAGCAAATATCCCAAAACGAACGTGAATCTTATTCACAAGAGTACGAACATAAAGGAACACGGACCAAGCGTACCGAGAGAATCGGTACTATAGAGCCCTCGTGGTTCTACACAAAGACTTTATGTTCGGGGTTCACACCCCAAATCGAACGTGGAATTTACTTTCTGATGGTCATGCGGTCGTCCAAAGGGGTCTAGTATCCTGGGATGACAAGCATCACGGGCACAGCTCGTATCAAAACAGTCGAAGAGGCCCGCGAAAGCTTGCTTTCCATGGCTATGCGATGCACAAATTGAGTTTACTCACCGTAGTATAAAACGAACGAACCGAACCTATCCGAGTAGGGATAATGGGCGCAGTAACATACTTCTGTGACCCAGCGAGAGTTGAACGAGGTGACATGAACTGTCAGTGGCTTATATCAGATGGGATACATACATGAGATTGCTTTCAAATCTACACTCGAAAACCTAACCAAGTAAAAGCGAACGTGGGGAGGATTCGAAACCGGTAACGAAATCTTAAGCTGGAAAGAGTCATCACTATGGATACATATTATGCGAAACCAATCAAGTGCTCAGTACTGATCCAAAACCTAAGAGCACTAGTGAACACCTTATTCTCACCCTAGTTCACATCCAAGTGATCGACCACGTGTGTGAAGCAAAGACCAATCGAATTCCTCAATGGACTGAACACTATGAACAAATGGCCAAAAACGTTATAACTATCCAAACATCCTACTATCTAGCGAAAGTCATCACGATGGAACCATACAATGATCTTAACCTATAGCGCTCACCTATTCCTACCCAGAGTGCAAGTGAACAGATTGCTCACCCTTACCAGTTCACAACCACGTGATCGACTAACATACCGAGGTTACCACAAGTCAAAGTTATACGTTTACAAGCGCAAGACCAATCGAAAACCCCGAAAGCAATCTCGACCCAAAATGTATTATCCGTGAGTGTAGTCGAGTCTCGTACTCGTCATCTGTAATCGTCGGATAGAATATCCAGTACACGGTTGTCTTTCCAAATGAAATCTACATACAGAACTCGCTCTTGGCAAATGGGTGGCATTGGCGCAATCAGGAGCGAGTTCCCGTCCGGGTGCCAAGTGATTGGCAAATGTCTGGGGGAAAGCAACCATATATTGATTTGTCTGTTAGTGTACTGGGTGTTTGAGGTATGTAGTATCCACGCTTGGTTGGGTGTGTCAGAGGACCGTGAATGCGTTCGCAACCCCAATTGGGGTACATCGGGAATGATTTTGTGGAACCGATGTGCCCGGCACACACTAAGTTTTGTTGCAAGTTAATAGTGTGCCATGTCCGGGGGGGTTGTGATTAAACTCTGGTGAATTGCGTACTGTGGTGATTGGGGTATGAAAGCCCCGCAGTTGCAATGATCGGACGCGCCTAGCGTGTCCTTTAGTTGATGGTAGGGAAATGAAGGCCCTTGTCAGCTCACCTAAGTATTCATGGAAGTTTGGCATAAGGTCGCTGTGGTAGGGGTATGAAGGCCCCGTCAGCGCATGCACAATCGGGCGCACGAGCGCTTAGCGGAGTCGAATGCCGCTCAAGTGCCTGTCCGGTGCATCGGGTGTGTGTGATACGAGGGCAATGAGGTTCGCACGGGGGCTCGCCTCCCGTGTGCTACCGGACTTGACAACATATAGAACGTGGTGTTTGCTCCTCCGGGTGCAATGGGACAATGAACATTCGAACGCAAAGTCGGAATTCTGGTTGATCCTACCAGTAATATACGCTCGTCTCAAAGGTTAAGCCATGCATGTCTAAGTACAAACAGATTTAATGTGAAACCGCATAAGGCTCAGTATAACAGCTATAATTTACGAGATCATCAACCTAGTTACTTGGATAACTGTGGAAAATCTAGAGCTAATACATGCAACATGCCAGGACCCTCGCGGGAACTGGTGCACTTATTAGTCAAACCAATCGCGGGTTCTCCGTGTCATTGAGTTGAAGTCTGGATAATGATGCTGATCGTATGGTCTCGCACCGACGACAGATCTCGCAAATATCTGCCCTATCAACTATGGATGGTAGTATAGAGGACTACCATGGTTGCAACGGGTAACGGGGAATCAGGGTTCGATTCCGGAGAGGGAGCCTGAGAAATGGCTACCACATCCAAGGAAGGCAGCAGGCGCGTAAATTACCCAATCCCGGGACGGGGAGGTAGTGACGAGAAATAACAATATGAAACTCTTTAATGATGTTTCATAATTGGAATGAGTAGAGCATAAATCCTTCTACGAGGATCAAGTGGAGGGCAAGTCTGGTGCCAGCAGCCGCGGTAATTCCAGCTCCACTAGCGTATATTAAAATTGTTGCGGTTAAAACGTTCGAAGTTGATACTTGTCCAACACAGTCCGGCTCCGCCGACCCGGTCAACCCGTGGTCGGTGGGCCAAGTCGGAATCTGGTTGCGACTCAATGGTGTGGTAGGGCACCAAGTCTGTGTCATGGTGTGCCCTTCAACGGGTGCAAGTGTAACATAGAGCTCGACCGCTCACGTTTACCTTGAACAAATTAGAGTGCTTAAAGCAGGGTGCCCAAACGCCCTAGAATAATCTTGCATGGAATAATGGAATACGACCTTGGTCTAATCTTTCATTGGTTTGTACTCAGACCGGAGGTAATGATTAACAGAAGTAGTTGGGGACACTAGTATTACGGCGCGAGAGGTGAAATTCGTAGACCGTCGTAAGACTAACTAAAGCGAAGGCATTTGTCAAGGATGCTTTCTTTAATCAAGAACGAAAGTTAGAGGATCGAAGGCGATTAGATACCGCCCTAGTTCTAACCGTAAACGATGCCAACTAGCAATTGGGAGACGCTACAACCAGGTGCTCTCAGTAGCTTCCGGGAAACCAAAGTCAGGTTCCGGGGGAAGTATGGTTGCAAAGTTGAAACTTAAAGGAATTGACGGAAGGGCACCACAATGAAATGGAGCTTGCGGTTCAATTTGACTCAACACGGGAAAACTTACCAGGTCCGAACTTATGGAGGTGAGACAGATTAATAGCTCTTTCTCAAATTTAAGGGTAGTGGTGCATGGCCGTTCTTAGTTCGTGGATTGATTTGTCTGGTTAATTCCGATAACGAACGTGACTCACATATGCTAACTAGAACGCAGTCAGCGTTAATGCGTCGATGCCGATTGGAACGGGTTAGGACCTTTCGGTGGAGTATGACCTGACACCTTCGCTGTTCGTGTGCGCAAGTGCACTTACGGTACGCTGCTTAGCAGGACAATTTGTGTTTAGCAAAATGAGATCGAGCGATAACAGGTCCGTGATGCCCTTAGATGTTCTGGGCTACACGCGTGCTACAATGTGGGTAGCAGCGTGTCTCCTATTCCGAGAGGAACGGGAAATCACTCAAATACTCACTTAGTAGGGATTATGGATTGCAATGGTCCATATGAACTCGGAACTTCTAGTAAGTGCTGGTCATCAGCCAGCGTTGAATACGTCCCTGCCCTTTGTACACACCGCCCGTCGCTACTACCGATGGATTATTTAGTGAGGTCTTTGGAGATGATCGTTCGCTGGATCCTCGTGAACCGCGTCTGCTTTATCGAAGTTGACCGAACTTGATGATTTAGAGGAAGTAAAAGTCGTAACAAGGTTTCCGTAGGTGAACCTGCGGAAGGATCATTAGTGGCCAAGTGATCCTTCCAGAAGTCCGAACCTGCGGGTTGAGACTTCGGCACAAGTTGCCATATGATAATTGACGAAACACTATAGAAGTCCGAACCTGCGGGTTGAGACTTCGGCACAAGTTGCCATATGATAATTGACGAAACACTATAGAAGTCCGAACCTGCGGGTTGAGACTTAGGCACACGTTGCCTTATACATGACTTCGAACAAATACACAAGTCCGAACCTGCGGGTTGAGACTTAGGCACAAGTTGCCTTATACATGACTTCGAACAAATACACAAGTCCGAACCTGCGGGTTGAGACTTAGGCACAAGTTGCCATATGAAAGTTGACGAAACACTAACAAGTCCGAACCTGCGAGTTGAGACTTAGGCACACGTTGCCTTATACATGACTTCGAACAAATACACAAGTCCGAACTTGCGGGTTGAGACTTAGGCACAAGTTGCCTTATACATACATTGGCCAAATAAACAGAAGTCCGAACCTGCGGGTTGAGACTTAGGCACAAGTTGCCATATTATATTCGATCAAACACTAAGTAGTCCGAACCTGCGGGTTGAGACTCAAGACCGTAACAAGATGTCACTATACAAGTCCGAACCTAAGGGTTGAGACTTAATGCGATCTAGATACCAAGTTGACATCCAATACCTGTTGAGCAAAACCAAAGATTCCCTGTTCTCGAATGATTACACTATATAACAGGGAATCATGAAGAAATCAAGCAAGCGTGAAACAAAGTCATCACTTGGGCATGCTCGATAGCCAACCACATGACCTTAACCTAAGAGAGCATGCAAACCACATGATACCTATAAACGATTAACCCGCCCTAGTTCAATCGTTCACCAAGTGATGACTTCAGTATGGCTAAGAGAAAAACTTTTAAATGGGAAAAACTCTAAGTCCGAACCTCCGGGTTGAGACTTCCGCGTCGGAGGTGGGCGCACCTCCTATCCGAAAGATGATGAATCAGGGGTGTTCGGTCAGCAATGGTCGGATGCCCCGTCGTAGTCCAACTATGACAATCAAAGTCAAGACCTCCGGGTTGAGACTTTCCGCGAGTACAAGCATAAAGGAACACGGACCAAGCCGTACCGAGAGAATCGGTACTAGAGCCCTCGTGGTTCTACATTGAGAGAGCCCTCGTGGTTCTCATTAGGGGCTTTATGCAAGTCGTACTCAATACTGTGGTGTGAAGTATAAAGTATAGTCCTCGCCTGGTCCACGCTGCTTCGGCGGTCCTGGGTAAGATAGTTAATTCTAGCTTGCCCTATAGTGGAATGAGGACACTTAATGCTTCGTCTTTTAGCGGCGGCTAGACTCCTCCTCACGGGGAACGAGTTGACGCGCACAGCGGCGGCTTACGCACTATGGCAATCATGGATGCCTGAAGATTCCGTGAAGTTCTCCCCTGGTCCACGCTGCCTCGGCAGTCCTGGGTAAAATGGAATATTTCCAGCTTGCCCTATAGTGGAAGAGGACTATCCAACAATACAAAGTCAAGACCTCCGGGTTGAGACTTTCCGCGTCGGTGGTGTCGCGCACCGCCTATCCGAAAGATGGTGTAACAGGGGTGTTCGATCAGCAATGGTCGGATGCCCCGTCATAGTCCAACTATGACAACCAAAGTCAAGACCTCCGGGTTGAGACTTTCCGCGTCCGGAGGTACGCGTACCGCCTACCCGAAAGATGGTGTGCTTCTGGGGTATTCGATGAGTCGGATACCCCGTCGTAGTCCAACTATGACAATCAAAGTCAAGACCTCCGGGTTGAGACTTCCGCGTCCGGAGGTACGCGTACCGCCTACCCGAAAGATGGTGTGCTTCTGGGGTATTCGATGAGTCGGATACCCCGTCGTAGTCCAACTATGACAATCAAAGTCAAGACCTCCGGGTTGAGACTTCCGCGTCCGGAGGTACGCGTACCGCCTACCCGAAAGATGGTGAATCAGGGGTGTTCGATCAGCAATGGTCGGATGCCCCGTCGTAGTCCAACTATGACAATCAAAGTCAAGACCTCCGGGTTGAGACTTTCTGCGAGTACATGCATAAAGGAACACGGACCAAGCCGTACCGAGAGAATCGGTACTAGAGCCCTCGTGGTTCTACATTGAGAGAGCCCTCGTGGTTCTCATTAGGGGCTTTATGCAAGTCGTACTCAATACTGTGGTGTGAAGTATAAAGTATAGAGTCCTCCACTGGTCCACGCTGCTCCGGCGGTCCTGGGTAAGATAGTTCATTCTAGCTTGCCCTATGTGGAAGAGGACTCAATACCCTACCTGTTGAGCTTGAAACAAAGTCATCACTTGGGCATGCTCATATTGCCATACAATATTCCATTATCTACTAATGAGCATGCAGCTATATGATTATAACCTGTAAACGATTACCCCGCCGTAGTTCAGCGCTTCAACCAAGTGATGACTTCAGTATGGCTAGTGTGTGAAGTATAAAGTATAGTCCTCCCCTGGTCCACACTGCTTCGGCGGTCCTGGGTAAGATAGTTAGTTCTAGCTTGCCCTATGTGGAAGAGGACACCATACTTAATACTGTGGTGTAATGAACAAAGTATAGTCCTCCACTGGTCCACGCTGCTCCGGCGGTCCTGGGTAAGATAGTTAATTCTAGCTTGCCCTATGTGGAAGAGGACTCAATACCCTACCTGTTGAGCTTGAAACAAAGTCATCACTTGGGCATGCTCTATAGCCAATCACATGACATTAACCTAAGAGAGCATGCAGCGTATTATCCCAATGCAAAGTAAACGATAGACTCGCCCTAGTTCAGTGCTTCAACCAAGTGATGACTTCAATTTGGCTAGTGTGTGAAGTATAAAGTATAGTCCTCCCCTGGTCCACACTGCTTCGGCGGTCCTGGGTAAGATAGTTAATTCTAGCTTGCCCTATGTGGAAGAGGACACCATACTTAATACTGTGGTGTAATGAACAAAGTATAGTCCTCCACTGGTCCACGCTGCTCCGGCGGTCCTGGGTAAGATAGTTCATTCTAGCTTGCCCTATGTGGAAGAGGGCATACAAGACAAAGTATAGTTCTCCCCTGGTCCACGCTGCTTCGGCGGTCCTGGGTAAGATAGTTAATTCTAGCTTGCCCTATGTGGAAGAGAGCATACATGAACCAAGAACGAAGGTTATGATCGAGGAATGATTCGACAACTAACCGATGGTATGAAATGTGAAGAATTCAAGCAAGCACACAATCAAGTCATCACTTGGGCATGCTCGATAGCCAACCCTATGACATTAACCTAGTAGAGCATGCGAAAACCAATATATATGTAAACGATGCCCCTCCCTAGTTCAGCGCTTCAACCAAGTGATGACTTCAGAATGGCTAAATCAAATCGGTTCAAAACATACCATCGGTACCCTATTGAAACACACAAGTCGATATCAAACCTCATGATTGTGTAGTCCTCCACTGGTCCACACTGCTCCGGCGGTCCTGGGTAAGATAGTTCATTCTAGCTTGCCCTATGTGGAAGAGGGCACATTACTCAATACTGTGGTGTGAAGTATAAAGTTCAGTTCTCCCCTGGTCCACGCTGCTTCGGCGGTCCTGGGTAAGATAGTTCATTCTAGCTTGCCCTATGTGGAAGAGGACACTTCATACTTCGTCTCTAAGCGGCGGCTTGACTCCTCCCTACGGGCAACGGGTTTACGCGCACAGCGGCGGCTTACGCACTATGGCAGTCATGGATGCCTTACGTTTCTATGAAAAGTGTGTTCCTCCCCTGGTCCACGCTGCTTCGGCAGTCCTG
>NW_026525154.1:0-45000 GCF_943734705.1 Anopheles coustani | reverse complement strand
GTTGGGCGGTTGGTGAACACTTGGCGGTACTTGCACTTGGCTGTGCTTGGACTTGAAGGTGGGATCCGGCTGGCCTAGGCCATTGGTGGTTGGTTGGTGGGTTAGCCCTTAGTTGGGCTGGCTGGCTGGCTGGCCATCGGTGGTGTGGTGTGGTGTGGTGTGTGGAGTCGAGCATCGCGCGCCGTTGCCTTCTTCGGAGTGTTGTGGGTACGCAAGTGCTTGCAGTGCAAAGAGGTTGGTGATGGAGTGACATTGCCTTCACCATGGAGTTGCGGGTACTTAGGTACTTGCAAGGAGATGGTGGTATGGTGGTGTTGCGTGTGTGGTGTTCGATTAGAAAGATATATTTTCTAAGTCCGGATTAGTGCTGTCAGTGAGGCCGCCACTAACAGGTCCTCCACGGCCTCCGTGGTTCTTGACTTGGCGCTATTCCGGACTTGGGGCGATCACGATGTCCCCGTGCGGGACTTAGAAGATGGAAGAACACAAGTACCCTTATCCCATGACTTGTGAGCGATTGGCATACGTTACCACATGAAGAGAAAAATTGGCTAAGTCCAGGATCCATATTATATGAAGAGAAAATCATCTAAGTCCCGGATCCATATTACATGAAGAGAAAAATCGGCTAAGTCCAGGATCCATATTATATGAAGAGAAAAATCGGCTAAGTCCAGGATCCATATATATTAACCTAATAATCGGCTAAGTCCAGGATCCATATTATATGAAGAGAAAAATCGGCTAAGTCCAGGATCCATATTACATGAAGAGAAAAATCGGCTAAGTCCCGGATCCATATATATTAACCTAATAATCGGCTAAGTCCAGGATCCATATGATATGAAGAGAAAAATCGGCTAAGTCCAAGATCCATATGATATGAACAGAAAAATCGGCTAAGTCCAGGATCCATATAAAATAACCTAATAATCGGCTAAGTCCAGGATCCATATAATATGAAGAGAAAAATCGGCTAAGTCCGAGATTGGGTCTGTCGGAAATACACTTTCAAGTTACCACACAAGCAAGCAAGATGGCCTAATGATGGATCCATATAATATGAAGAGAAAAATCGGCTAAGTCCAAGATTGGGTCTGTCAGAAATACACTATCAAGTTACCACACAAGCAAGCAAGATGGCCTAGTGATGGATCCATATAATATGAAGAGAAAAATCGGCTAAGTCCAAGATTGGGTCTGTCAGAAATACACTATCAAGTTACCACACAAGCAAGCAAGATGGCCTAGTGATGGATCCATATTATATGAAGAGTAAAATCGGCTAAGTCCGAGATTGGGTCGGTCGGAAATACACTATCAAGTTACCACACAAGCAAGCAAGATGGCCTAGTAATGGATCCATATCATATGAAGAGAAAAATCGGCTAAGTCCCAGATTGGGTCTGTCAGAAATACACTTCCAAGTTACCACACAAGCAAGCAAGATGGCCTTTTGATGGATCCATATGATATGAAGAGAAAAATCGGCTAAGTCCCAGATTGG
Source organism: Anopheles coustani (assembly GCF_943734705.1). Lineage (NCBI taxonomy): Eukaryota > Metazoa > Arthropoda > Insecta > Diptera > Culicidae > Anopheles > Anopheles coustani. The sequence goes on along the minus strand of NW_026525154.1, from coordinate 43,493 downwards.
GTCTGTCAGAAATACACTATCAAGTTACCACACAAGCAAGCAAGATGGCCTAGTGATGGATCCATATAATATGAAGAGAAAATTCGGCTAAGTCCGAGATTGGGTCTGTCAGAAATACACTTCCAAGTTACCACACAAGCAAGCAAGATGGCCTAGTGATGGATCCATATGATATGAAGAGAAAAATCGGCTAAGTCCCAGATTGGGTCTGTCAGAAATACACTTCCAAGTTACCACATGAGCAAGCAAGATGGCCTAGTGATGGATCCATATAATATGCAGAGAAAAATCGGCTAAGTCCCAGATTGGGTCTGTCAGAAATACACTTCCAAGTTACCACATGAGCAAGCAAGTTACCACATGAAGAGAAAGCCGGCAAAGTCTGGGAATGTTACCACATGAACTGGAAAATGGGCAAAAACCTACCTTCACAGGGAACGTGGATAAGTAAGGCTGTAGACATCGGATCGACAAGCCAAAGACTGATATGGAAAGGAAATGAGTAGTACTAGCTTTCCTGAGAGTTGCAGAGCTTAGACTGCATATGAACGAAAGTTATTAAGCGTCAAAGTCAGAGAAGTTACCCAAAGGAACACAAGTTCCAACTTAGAGCATGTATACCGCCTAGACGGTAAGAGGTACGGCCAGGCTGAGGAATAAGGAAATGTTGATGCTGCATGGAGATGAATCTTGAGCTTCTTCATCTCCCATCTTAATACAGCATCCCTACTTGAAGGCATCTCGGACTTAGTCGATTTTTCATAAATTCTAAGAAAAACATATGTTAGGATGCTGCGAGATGAATGGGATGCTGCATGGAGATGAATCTTGATCTTCTTCATCTCCCATCTTAATACAGCATCCCTACTTAAGGGCATCTCGGACTTAGTCGATTTTTCATAAATTCTAAGAAATTCATATGTTAGGATGCTGCGAGATGAATGGGATGCTGCATGGAGATGAATCTTGATCTCCTACATCTCCCATCTCAATACAGCATCCCTACTTAAAGGCATCTCGGACTTAGTCGATTTTTCACAAATTCTAAGAAAAACATATGTTAGATGCTGGGAGATGAATGGGACGCTGCATGGAGATGAATCTTGATCTCCTACATCTCCCATCTCAATACAGCATTACTACTTAAAGGCATCTCGGACTTAGTCGATTTTTCATAAATTCTAAGAAAAACATATGTTAGATGCTGGGAGATGAATGGGACGCTGCATGGAGATGAATCTTGATCTCCTACATCTCCCATCTCAATACAGCATCCCTACTTAAAGCCATCTCGGACTTAGTCGATTTTTCATAAATTCTAAGAAAAACATATGTTAGGATGCTGCGAGATAAATGGGATGCTGCATGGAGATGAATCTTGATCTTCTTCATCTCCCATCTTAATACAGCATCCCTACTTAAAGGCATCTCGGACTTAGTCGATTTTTCAAAAATTCTAAGAAATTCATATGTAAGGATGCTGGGAGATGAATGGGATGCTGCATGGAGATGAATCTTGATCTCCTACATCTCCCATCTTAATACAGCATCCCTACTTAAAGGCATCTAGGACTTAGTCGGTTTTTCATAAATTCTAAGAAAAAGATATTTTAGGATGCTGCGAGATGAATAAGATGCTGCATGGAGATGAATCTTGATCTTCATCATCTCCCATCTTAATTCAGCATCCCTACTTAAAGGCATCTCGGACTTAGTCGATTTTTCACAAATTCTTAGAAAAACATATGTTAGGATGCTGGGAGATGAATGAGATGCTGCATGGAGATGAATCTTGATTTTCTTCATCTCCCATCTTAATACAGCATCCCTACTTAATGGCATCCCGGACATACTCGATTTTTCATAAATTCTAAGAAAAACATATGTTAGGATGCTGCGAGATGAATGGGATGCTGCATGGAGATGAATCTTGATCTCCTACATCTCCCATCTCAATACAGCATCCCTACTTAAAGGCATCTCGGACTTAGTCGATTTTTCATAAATTCATAGAAATTCATATGTAAGGATGCTGCGAGATGAATGGGATGCTGCATGGAGATGAATCTTGATCTTCTTCATCTCCCATCTTAATACAGCATCCCTACTTAAAGGCATCTCGGACTTAGTCGATTTTCCATAAATTCTAAGAAATTCATATGTAAGGATGCTGGGAGATGAATGGGATGCTGCATGGAGATGAATCTTGATCTCCTACATCTCCCATCTCAATACAGCATCCCTACTTAAAGGCATCTCGGACTTAGTCGATTTTTCATAAATTCATAGAAATTCATATGTTAGGATGCTGGGAGATGAATGGGATGCTGCATGGAGATGAATCTTGATCTTCTTCATCTCCCATCTTAATACAGCATCCCTACTTGAAGGCATCTCGGACTGAGTCGATTTTTCATAAATTCATAGAAATTCATATGTGAGGATGCTGCGAGATGAATGGGATGCTGCATGGAGATGAATCTTGATCTCCTACATCTCTCATCTCAATACAGCATCCCTACTTAAAGGCATCTCGGACTTAGTCGATTTTTCATAAATTCATAGAAATTCATATGTTAGGATGCTGCGAGATGAATTTGATGCTGCATGGAGATGAATCTTGATCTTCTTCATCTCCCATCTTAATACAGCATCCCTACTTAAAGGCATCTCGGACTTAGTCGATTTTTCATAAATTCTAAGAAAAACATATGTTAGGATGCTGCGAGATAAATGGGATGCTGCATGGAGATGAATCTTGATCTTCTTCATCTCCCATCTTAATACAGCATCCCTACTTAAAGGCATCTCGGACTTAGTCGATTTTTCATAAATTCTAAGAAAAACATATGTTAGGATGCTGCGAGATAAATGGGATGCTGCATGGAGATGAATCTTGATCTTCTCCATCTCCTATCTTAATACAGCATCCCTACTTAAAGCCATCTCGGACTTAGTCGATTTTTCATAAATTCTAAGAAATTCATATGTTAGGATGCTGGGAGATGAATGGGATGCTGCATGGAGATGCATCTTGATCTCCTACATCTCCCATCTTAATACAGCATCCCTACTTAAAGCCATCTCGGACTTAGTCGATTTTTCATAAATTCTAAGAAATTCATATGTTAGGATGCTGGGAGATGAATGGGATGCTGCATGGAGATGAATCTTGATCTTCTTCATCTCCGATCTTAATACAGCATCCCTACTTAAAGCCATCTCGGACTTAGTCGATTTTTCATAAATTCTAAGAAATTCATATGTTAGGATGCTGCGAGATGAATGGGATGCTGCATGGAGATGAATCTTGATCTTCTTCATCTCCCATCTCGATACAGCATCCCTACTTAAAGGCATCTCGGACTTAGTCGATTTTTCATAAATTCTAAACAATTCATATGTTAGGATGCTGCGAGATGAATGGGATGCTGGATGGAGATGAATCTTGATTTTCTACATCTCCCATCTCGATACAGCATCCCTACCTAAAGGCATCTCGGACTTAGTCGATTTTTCATAAATTCTAAACAATTCATATGTTAGGATGCTGCGAGATGAATGGGATGCTGCATGGAGATGAATCTTGATCTTCTTCATCTCCCATTTTAATACAGCATCCCTACTTAAAGGCATCTCGGACTTAGTCAATTTTTCATAAATTCTTAGAAATTCATATGTTAGGATGCTGCGAGATGAATGGGATGCTGCATGGAGATGAATCTTGATCTTCTACATCTCCCATCTCAATACAGCATCCCTACTTAAAGGCATCTCGGACTTAGTCGATTTTTCATAAATTCTAAGAAAAACATATGTTAGGATGCTGCGAGATGAATGGGATGCTGCATGGAGATGAATCTTGATCTTCTTCATCTCCCATCTTAATACAGCATCCCTACTTAAGGGCATCTCGGACTTAGTCGATTTTTCATAAATTCTAAGAAATTCATATGTTAGGATGCTGCGAGATGAATGGGATGCTGCATGGAGATGAATCTTGATCTCCTACATCTCCCATCTCAATACAGCATCCCTACTTAAAGGCATCTCGGACTTAGTCGATTTTTCACAAATTCTAAGAAAAACATATGTTAGATGCTGGGAGATGAATGGGACGCTGCATGGAGATGAATCTTGATCTCCTACATCTCCCATCTCAATACAGCATTACTACTTAAAGGCATCTCGGACTTAGTCGATTTTTCATAAATTCTAAGAAAAACATATGTTAGATGCTGGGAGATGAATGGGACGCTGCATGGAGATGAATCTTGATCTCCTACATCTCCCATCTCAATACAGCATCCCTACTTAAAGCCATCTCGGACTTAGTCGATTTTTCATAAATTCTAAGAAAAACATATGTTAGGATGCTGCGAGATAAATGGGATGCTGCATGGAGATGAATCTTGATCTTCTTCATCTCCCATCTTAATACAGCATCCCTACTTAAAGGCATCTCGGACTTAGTCGATTTTTCAAAAATTCTAAGAAATTCATATGTAAGGATGCTGGGAGATGAATGGGATGCTGCATGGAGATGAATCTTGATCTCCTACATCTCCCATCTTAATACAGCATCCCTACTTAAAGGCATCTAGGACTTAGTCGGTTTTTCATAAATTCTAAGAAAAAGATATTTTAGGATGCTGCGAGATGAATAAGATGCTGCATGGAGATGAATCTTGATCTTCATCATCTCCCATCTTAATTCAGCATCCCTACTTAAAGGCATCTCGGACTTAGTCGATTTTTCACAAATTCTTAGAAAAACATATGTTAGGATGCTGGGAGATGAATGAGATGCTGCATGGAGATGAATCTTGATTTTCTTCATCTCCCATCTTAATACAGCATCCCTACTTAATGGCATCCCGGACATACTCGATTTTTCATAAATTCTAAGAAAAACATATGTTAGGATGCTGCGAGATGAATGGGATGCTGCATGGAGATGAATCTTGATCTCCTACATCTCCCATCTCAATACAGCATCCCTACTTAAAGGCATCTCGGACTTAGTCGATTTTTCATAAATTCATAGAAATTCATATGTAAGGATGCTGCGAGATGAATGGGATGCTGCATGGAGATGAATCTTGATCTTCTTCATCTCCCATCTTAATACAGCATCCCTACTTAAAGGCATCTCGGACTTAGTCGATTTTCCATAAATTCTAAGAAATTCATATGTAAGGATGCTGGGAGATGAATGGGATGCTGCATGGAGATGAATCTTGATCTCCTACATCTCCCATCTCAATACAGCATCCCTACTTAAAGGCATCTCGGACTTAGTCGATTTTTCATAAATTCATAGAAATTCATATGTTAGGATGCTGCAAGATGAATGGGATGCTGCATGGAGATGAATCTTGATCTTCTACATCTCCCATCTAAATACAGCATCCCTACTTTAAGGCATCTCGGACTTAGTTGATTTTTCATAAATTCTAAGAAAAACATATGTTAGGATGCTGGGAGATGAATGGGATGCTGCATGGAGATGAATCTTGATCTCCTACATCTCCCATCTCAATACAGCATCCCTACTTAAAGGCATCTCGGACTTAGTCGATTTTTCATAAATTCTAAGAAAAACATATGTTAGGATGCTTCGAGATGAATAAGATGCTGCATGGAGATGAATCTTGATCTTCTTCATCTCCCGTCTTAATACTGCATCCCTACTTATAGGCGTCTCGGACTTAGTCGATTTTTCATAAATTCTAAGAAAAACATATGTTAGGATGCTGAGAGATGAATGGGATGCTGCATGGAGATGAATCTTGATCTCCTACATCTCCCATCTCAATACAGCATCCCTTCTTAAAGGCATCTCGGACTTAGTCGATTTTTCATAAATTCTAAGAAAAACATATGTTAGGATGCTGGGAGATGAATGAGATGCTGCATGGAGATGAATCTTGATCTCCTACATCTCCCATCTCAATACAGCATCCCTACTTAAAGGCATCTCGGACTAAGTCGATTTTTCATAAATTCTAAGAAATTGATATGTTAGGATGCTGCGAGATGAATGGGATGCTGCATGGAGATGAATCTTGATCTCCTACATCTCCCATCTCAATACAGCATCCCTTCTTAAAGGCATCTCGGACTTAGTCGATTTTTCATAAATTCTAAGAAAAACATATGTTAGGATGCTGGGAGATGAATGAGATGCTGCATGGAGATGAATCTTGATCTCCTACATCTCCCATCCCAATACAGCATCCCTACTTTAAGGCATCTCGGACTTAGTTGATTTTTCATAAATTCTAAGAAAAACATATGTTAGGATGCTGGGAGATGAATGAGATGCTGCATGGAGATGAATCTTGATCTCCTACATCTCCCATCTCAATACAGCATCCCTACTTAAAGGCATCTCGGACTAAGTCGATTTTTCATAAATTCTAAGAAAAACATACGTTAGGATGCTGGGAGATGAATGGGATGCTGCATGGAGATGAATCTTGATCTCTTACATCTCCCATCTCAATACAGCATCCCTACTTAAAGGCATCTCGGACTTAGTCGATTTTTCATAAATTCTAAGAAATTGATATGTTAGGATGCTGCGAGATGAATGGGATGCTGCATGGAGATGAATCTTGATCTCCTACATCTCCCATCTCAATACAGCATCCCTTCTTAAAGGCATCTCGGACTTAGTCGATTTTTCATAAATTCTAAGAAAAACATATGTTAGGATGCTGGGAGATGAATGAGATGCTGCATGGAGATGAATCTTGATCTTCTTCATCTCCCATCTTAATACAGCATCCCTTCTTAAAGGCATCTCGGACTTAGTCGACTTTTCATAAATTCTAAGAAAAACATATGTTAGGATGCTGCGAGATGAATGGGATGCTGCATGGAGATGAATCTTGATCTCCTACATCTCCCATCTCAATACAGCATCCCTACTTAAAGGCATCTCGGACTTAGTCGATTTTTCATAAATTCTAAGAAAAACATATGTTAGGATGCTGCGAGATGAATGGGATGCTGCATGGAGATGAATCTTGATCTTCTCCATCTCCCATCTTAATACAGCATCCCTACTTAAAGGCATCTCGGACTAAGTCGATTTTTCATAAATTCTTAGAAAAACATATGTAAGGATGCTGGGAGATGCATGGGATGCTGCATGGAGATGAATCTTGATCTTCTTCATCTCCCATCTTGATACAGCATCCCTACTTAAAGGCATCTCGGACTTAGTCGATTTTTCATAAATTCTAAGAAAAACATATGTTAGGATGTTGGGAGATAATTGGGATGCTGCATGGAGATGAATCTTGATCTTCTACATCTCCCATCTAAATACAGCATCCCTACTTAAAGGCATCTCGGACTTAGTCGATTTTTCATAAATTCTTAGAAAAACATATGTTAGGATGCTGCGAGATGAATGGGATGCTGCATGGAGATGAATCTTGATCTCCTTCATCTCTCATCTCAATACAGCATCCCTACTTAAAGGCATCTCGGACTTAGTCGATTTTCCATAAATTCTAAGAAAAACATATGTTAGGATTCTGCGAGATGAATGGGATGCTGCATGGAGATGAATCTTGATCTTCTTCATCTACCATCTTAATACAGCATCCCTACTTAAAGGCATCTCGGACCTAGTCGATTTTTCATAAATTCATAGAAAAACATATGTTAGGATGCTTGGAGATGAATGGGATGCTGCATGGAGATGAATCTTGATCTTCATCATCTCCCATCTTAATACAGCATCCCTACTTAAAGGCATCTCGGACTTAGTCGATTTTTCATAAATTCTAAGAAAAACATATGTTAGGATGCTGCGAGATGAATGGGATGCTGCATGGAGATGAATCTTGATCTTCTTCATCTCCTGTCTTAATACAGCATCCCTGCTTAAAGGCATCTCGGACTTAGTCGATTTTTCATAAATTCTATGAAATTCATATGTTAGGATGCTGCGAGACGAATGGGATACTGCATGGAGATGAATCTTGATCTTCTTCATCTCCCATCTCAATACAGCATCCCTACTTAAAGGCATCTCGGACTTAGTCGATTTTTCAAAAATTCATAGAAATTCATATGTTAGGATGCTGCGAGATGAATGGGATGCTGCATGGAGATGAATCTTGATCTACTACATCTCCCATCTCAATACAGCATCCCTACTTAAAGGCATCTCGGACTTAGTCGATTTTTCATAAATTCTAATAAAAACATATGTTAGGATGCTTAGAGATGAATGGGATGCTGCATGGAGATGAATCTTGATCTTCTTCATCTCCCATCTCAATACAGCATCCCTACTTAAAGGCATCTCGGACTTAGTCGATTTTTCATAAATTCATAGAAATACATATGTTAGGATGCTGCGAGATGTATGGGATGCTGCATGGAGATGAATCTTGATCTTCTTCATCTCCCATCTTAATACAGCATCCCTACTTGAAGGCATCTCGGACTTAGTCGATTTTTCATAAATTCTAAGAAAAACATATGTAAGGATGCTGGGAGATGAATGGGATGCTGCATGGAGATGCATCTTGATCTCCTACATCTCCCATCTTAATACAGCATCCCTACTTAAAGGCATCTCGGACTTAGTCGATTTTTCATAAATTCTAAGAAATTCATATGTTAGGATGCTGGGAGATGAATGGGATGCTGCATGGAGATGAATCTTGATCTCCTACATCTCTCATCTCAATACAGCATCCTTACTTAAAGCCATCTCGGACTTAGTCGGTTTTTCATAAATTCATAGAAATTCATATGTTAGGATGCTGCGAGATGAATGGGATGCTGCATGCAGATGAATATTGATCTCCTACATCTCCCGTCTCAATACAGCATCCCTACTTAAAGGCATCTCGGACTTAGTCGATTTTTCATAAATTCATAGAAAATCATATGTTAGGATGCTGGGAGATGAATGGGATGCTGCATGGAGATGAATCTTGATCTCCTTCATCTCTCATCTCAATACAGCATCCCTACTTAAAGGCATCTCGGACTTAGTCGATTTTTCATAAATTCTAAGAAAAACATATGTTAGGATTCTGCGAGATGAATGGGATGCTGCATGGAGATGAATCTTGATCTTCTTCATCTACCATCTTAATACAGCATCCCTACTTAAAGGCATCTCGGACCTAGTCGATTTTTCATAAATTCATAGAAAAACATATGTTAGGATGCTTGGAGATGAATGGGATGCTGCATGGAGATGAATCTTGATCTTCATCATCTCCCATCTTAATACAGCATCCCTACTTAAAGGCATCTCGGACTTAGTCGATTTTTCATAAATTCTAAGAAAAACATATGTTAGGATGCTGCGAGATGAATGGGATGCTGCATGGAGATGAATCTTGATCTTCTTCATCTCCTGTCTTAATACAGCATCCCTGCTTAAAGGCATCTCGGACTTAGTCGATTTTTCATAAATTCTATGAAATTCATATGTTAGGATGCTGCGAGACGAATGGGATACTGCATGGAGATGAATCTTGATCTTCTCCATCTCCCATCTCAATACAGCATCCCTACTTAAAGGCATCTCGGACTTAGTCGATTTTTCAAAAATTCATAGAAATTCATATGTTAGGATGCTGCGAGATGAATGGGATGCTGCATGGAGATGAATCTTGATCTACTACATCTCCCATCTCAATACAGCATCCCTACTTAAAGGCATCTCGGACTTAGTCGATTTTTCATAAATTCATAGAAATTCATATGTTAGGATGCTGGGAGATGAATGGGATGCTGCATGGAGATGAATCTTGATCTTCTTCATCTCCCATCTTAATACAGCATCCCTACTTAAAGGCATCTCGGACTTAGTCGATTTTTCATAAATTCATAGAAATTCATATGTTAGGATGCTGCGAGATGAATGGGATGCTGCATGGAGATGCATCTTGATCTCCTACATCTCCCATCTTAATACAGCATCCCTACTTAAAGCCATCTCGGACTTAGTCGATTTTTCATAAATTCTAAGAAATACATATGTTAGGATGCTGCGAGATGAATGGGATGCTGCATGGAGATGAATCTTGATCTCCTACATCTCTCATCTCTAAACAGCATCCCTACTTAAAGGCACTCGGACTTAGTCGATTTTTCATAAATTCTAAGAAATTCATATGTTAGGATGCTGGGAGATGAATGGGATGCTGCATAGAGATGAATCTTGATCTCCTACATCTCCCATCTTAATACAGCATCCCTACTTAAAGCCATCTCGGACTTAGTCGATTTTTCATAAATTCATAGAAATTCATATGTTAGGATGCTGGGAGATGAATGGGATGCTGCATGGAGATGCATCTTGATCTCCTACGTCTCCCATCTTAATACAGCATCCCTACTTAAAGCCATCTCGGACTTAGTCGATTTTTCATAAATTCATATAAATTCATATGTTAAGATGCTGGGAGATGAATGGGATGCTGCATGGAGATGAATCTTGATCTCCTACATCTCTCATCTCAATACAGCATCCTTACTTAAAGCCATCTCGGACTTAGTCGATTTTTCATAAATTCATAGAAATTCATATGTTAGGATGCTGCGAGATGAATGGGATGCTGCATGGAGATGCATCTTGATCTCCTACATCTCCCATCTCAATACAGCATCCCTACTTAAAGGCATCTCGGACTAAGTCGATTTTTCATAAATTCTAAGAAAAACATACGTTAGGATGCTGGGAGATGAATGGGATGCTGCATGGAGATGAATCTTGATCTCTTACATCTCCCATCTCAATACAGCATCCCTACTTAAAGGCATCTCGGACTTAGTCGATTTTTCATAAATTCTAAGAAATTGATATGTTAGGATGCTGCGAGATGAATGGGATGCTGCATGGAGATGAATCTTGATCTCCTACATCTCCCATCTCAATACAGCATCCCTTCTTAAAGGCATCTCGGACTTAGTCGATTTTTCATAAATTCTAAGAAAAACATATGTTAGGATGCTGGGAGATGAATGAGATGCTGCATGGAGATGAATCTTGATCTTCTTCATCTCCCATCTTAATACAGCATCCCTTCTTAAAGGCATCTCGGACTTAGTCGACTTTTCATAAATTCTAAGAAAAACATATGTTAGGATGCTGCGAGATGAATGGGATGCTGCATGGAGATGAATCTTGATCTCCTACATCTCCCATCTCAATACAGCATCCCTACTTAAAGGCATCTCGGACTTAGTCGATTTTTCATAAATTCTAAGAAAAACATATGTTAGGATGCTGCGAGATGAATGGGATGCTGCATGGAGATGAATCTTGATCTTCTCCATCTCCCATCTTAATACAGCATCCCTACTTAAAGGCATCTCGGACTAAGTCGATTTTTCATAAATTCTTAGAAAAACATATGTAAGGATGCTGGGAGATGCATGGGATGCTGCATGGAGATGAATCTTGATCTTCTTCATCTCCCATCTTGATACAGCATCCCTACTTAAAGGCATCTCGGACTTAGTCGATTTTTCATAAATTCTAAGAAAAACATATGTTAGGATGTTGGGAGATAATTGGGATGCTGCATGGAGATGAATCTTGATCTTCTACATCTCCCATCTAAATACAGCATCCCTACTTAAAGGCATCTCGGACTTAGTCGATTTTTCATAAATTCTTAGAAAAACATATGTTAGGATGCTGCGAGATGAATGGGATGCTGCATGGAGATGAATCTTGATCTCCTACATCTCCCATCTTAATACAGCATCCCTACTTAAGGGCATCTCGGACTTAGTCAATTTTTCATAAATTCTAAGAAAAACATATGTTAGGATGCTGGGAGATGAATGGGATGCTGCATGGAGATGAATCTTGATCTTCTTCATCTCCCATCCTAATACAGCATCCCTACTTAAAGGCATCTCGGACTTAGTCGCTTTTTCATAAATTCTTAGAAAAACATATGTAAGGATGCTGCGAGATGCATGGGATGCTGCATGGAGATGAATCTTGATCTCCTACATCTCCCATCTTAATACAGCATCCCTACTTAAAGGCATCTCGGACTTAGTCGATTTTTCATAAATTCTTAGAAAAACATATGTAAGGATGCTGCGAGATGCATGGGATGCTGCATGGAGATGAATCTTGATCTTCTTCATCTCCCATCTTGATACAGCATCCCTACTTAAAGGCATCTCGGACTTAGTCGATTTTTCATAAATTCTAAGAAAAACATAAGTTAGGATGTTGGGAGATAATTGGGATGCTGCATGGAGATGAATCTTGATCTTCTACATCTCCCATCTTAATACAGCATCCCTACTTAAAGGCATCTCGGACTTAGTAGATTTTTTCATAAATTCTAAGAAATTCATATGTTAGGATGCTGCGAGATGAATGGGATGCTGCATGGAGATGAATCTTGATCTTCTTCATCTCCCATCTTAATACAGCATCCCTACTTAAAGGCATCTCGGACTAAGTCGATTTTTCATAAATTCTACGAAAAACATATGTTAGGATGCTGCGAGATGAATGGGATGCTGCATGGAGATGAATCTTGATCTTCTTCATCTCCCATCTTGATACAGCATCCCTACTTAAAGGCATCTCGGACTTAGTCGATTTTTCATAAATTCTAAGAAAAACATATGTTAGGATGCTGGGAGATGAATGGGATGCTGCATGGAGATGAATCTTGATCTTCTTCATCTCCCATCTTAATACAGCATCCCTACTTAAAGGCATCTCGGACTTAGTCGATTTTTCATAAATTCTAAGAAAAACATATGTTAGGATGCTGGGAGATGAATGGGATGCTGCATGGAGATGAATCTTGATCTTCTTCATCTCCCATCTTAATACAGCATCCCTACTTAAAGGCATCTCGGACTTAGTCGATTTTTCATAAATTCTAAGAAAAACATATGTTAGGATGCTGGGAGATAAATGGGATGCTGCATGGAGATGAATCTTGAACTTCTTCATCTCCCATCTCAATACAGCATCCCTACTTAAGAGCATCTCGGACTTAGTCGATTTTTCATAAATTCTAAGAAAAACATATGTTAGGATGCTGGGAGATGAATGGGATGCTGCATGGAGATGAATCTTGATCTCCTACATCTCCCATCTCAATACAGCATCCCTACTTAAAGGCATCTCGGACTTAGTCGATTTTTCATAAATTCATAGAAATTCATATGTTAGGATGCTGGGAGATGAATGGGATGCTGCATGGAGATGAATCTTGATCTTCTTCATCTCCCATCTTAATACAGCATCCCTACTTGATGGCATCTCGGACTTAGTCGATTTTTCATAAATTCTAAGAAAAACATATGTTAGGATGCTGCGAGATGAATGGGATGCTGCATGGAGATGAATCTTGATCTTCTACATCTTCCATCTTAATACAGCATCCCTTCTTAAAGGCATCTCGGACTTAGTCGATTTATCATAAATTCTAATAAAAACATATGTTAGGATGCTTAGAGATGAATGGGATGCTGCATGGAGATGAATCTTGATCTCCTTCATCTCTCATCTCAATACAGCATCCCTACTTAAAGCCATCTCGGACTTAGTCGATTTTTCATAAATTCATAGAAATTCATATGTAAGGATGCTTAGAGATGAATGGGATGCTGCATGGAGATGAATCTTGATCTTCTTCATCTCCCATCTTAATACAGCATCCCTACTTAAAGGCATCTCGGACTTAGTCGATTTTTCATAAATTCTAAGAAATTCATATGTTAGGATGCTGGGAGATAAATGGGATGCTGCATGGAGATGAATCTTGATCTTCTTCATCTCCCATCTTAATACAGCATCCCTACTTAAAGGCATCTCGGACTTAGTCGATTTTTCATAAATTCTAAGAAATTCATATGTTAGGATGCTGGGAGATAAATGGGATGCTGCATGGAGATGAATCTTGATCTTCTTCATCTCCCATCTTAATACAGCATCCCTACTTAAAGGCATCTCGGACTTAGTCGATTTTTCATAAATTCTTAGAAATTCATATGTTAGGATGCTGCGAGATGAATGGGATGCTGCATGGAGATGAATCTTGATCTTCTTCATCTCCCATCTTAATACAGCATCCCTACTTGATGGCATCTCGGACTTAGTCGATTTTTCATAAATTCTAAGAAAAACATATGTTAGGATGCTGCGAGATGAATGGGATGCTGCATGGAGATGAATCTTGATCTTCTACATCTTCCATCTTAATACAGCATCCCTTCTTAAAGGCATCTCGGACTTAGTCGATTTATCATAAATTCTAATAAAAACATATGTTAGGATGCTTAGAGATGAATGGGATGCTGCATGGAGATGAATCTTGATCTCCTTCATCTCTCATCTCAATACAGCATCCCTACTTAAAGCCATCTCGGACTTAGTCGATTTTTCATAAATTCATAGAAATTCATATGTAAGGATGCTGCGAGATGAATGGGATGCTGCATGGAGATGAATCTTGATCTCCTACATCTCTCATCTCAATACAGCATCCCTACTTAAAGGCATCTCGGACTTAGTCGATTTTTCATAAATTCATAGAAATACATATGTTAGGATGCTGGGAGATGAATGGGATGCTGCATGGAGATGAATCTTGATCTCCTTCATCTCTCATCTCAATACAGCATCCCTACTTAAAGGCATCTCGGACTTAGTCGATTTTCCATAAATTCTAAGAAAAACATATGTTAGGATTCTGCGAGATGAATGGGATGCTGCATGGAGATGAATCTTGATCTTCTTCATCTACCATCTTAATACAGCATCCCTACTTAAAGGCATCTCGGACCTAGTCGATTTTTCATAAATTCATAGAAAAACATATGTTAGGATGCTTGGAGATGAATGGGATGCTGCATGGAGATGAATCTTGATCTTCATCATCTCCCATCTTAATACAGCATCCCTACTTAAAGGCATCTCGGACTTAGTCGATTTTTCATAAATTCTAAGAAAAACATATGTTAGGATGCTGCGAGATGAATGGGATGCTGCATGGAGATGAATCTTGATCTTCTTCATCTCCTGTCTTAATACAGCATCCCTGCTTAAAGGCATCTCGGACTTAGTCGATTTTTCATAAATTCTATGAAATTCATATGTTAGGATGCTGCGAGACGAATGGGATACTGCATGGAGATGAATCTTGATCTTCTTCATCTCCCATCTCAATACAGCATCCCTACTTAAAGGCATCTCGGACTTAGTCGATTTTTCAAAAATTCATAGAAATTCATATGTTAGGATGCTGCGAGATGAATGGGATGCTGCATGGAGATGAATCTTGATCTACTACATCTCCCATCTCAATACAGCATCCCTACTTAAAGGCATCTCGGACTTAGTCGATTTTTCATAAATTCTAATAAAAACATATGTTAGGATGCTTAGAGATGAATGGGATGCTGCATGGAGATGAATCTTGATCTTCTTCATCTCCCATCTCAATACAGCATCCCTACTTAAAGGCATCTCGGACTTAGTCGATTTTTCATAAATTCATAGAAATACATATGTTAGGATGCTGCGAGATGTATGGGATGCTGCATGGAGATGAATCTTGATCTTCTTCATCTCCCATCTTAATACAGCATCCCTACTTGAAGGCATCTCGGACTTAGTCGATTTTTCATAAATTCTAAGAAAAACATATGTAAGGATGCTGGGAGATGAATGGGATGCTGCATGGAGATGCATCTTGATCTCCTACATCTCCCATCTTAATACAGCATCCCTACTTAAAGGCATCTCGGACTTAGTCGATTTTTCATAAATTCTAAGAAATTCATATGTTAGGATGCTGGGAGATGAATGGGATGCTGCATGGAGATGAATCTTGATCTCCTACATCTCTCATCTCAATACAGCATCCTTACTTAAAGCCATCTCGGACTTAGTCGGTTTTTCATAAATTCATAGAAATTCATATGTTAGGATGCTGCGAGATGAATGGGATGCTGCATGGAGATGCATCTTGATCTTCTTCATCTACCATCTTAATATAGCATCCCAACTTGAAGGCATCTCGGACTTAGTCGATTTTTCATAATTTCTAAGAAAACATATGTAAGGATGCTGCGAGATGAATGGGATGCTTCATGGAGATGAATCTTGATCTCCTACATCTCCCATCTCAATACAGCATCCCTACTTAAAGGCATCTCGGACTTAGTCGATTTTTCATAAATTCTAAGAAAAACATATGTTAGGATGCTGCGAGATGAATGGGATGCTGCATGGAGATGAATCTTGATCTTCTTCATCTCTCATCTCAATACAGCATCCCTACTTAAAGGCATCTCGGACTTAGTCGATTTTTCATAAATTCTAAGAAATTCATATGTTAGGATGCTGCGAGGAGAATGGGATGCTGCATGGAGATGAATCTTGATCTTCTACATCTCCCATCTCGATACACCATCCCTACTTAAAGGTATCTCGGACTTAGTCGATTTTTCATAAATTCTAAGAAATTCATATGTTAGGATGCTGCGAGATGAATGGGATGCTGCATGGAGATGAATCTTGATCTACTTCATCTCCCATCTTAATACAGCATCCCTGCTTAAGGGCATCTCGGACTAAGTCGATTTTTCATAAATTCTTAGAAAAAAATATGTTAGGATGCTGCGAGATGAATGGGATGCTGCATGGAGATGAATCTTGATCTCCTACATCTCCCATCTCAATACAGCATCCCTTATTAAAGGCATCTCGGACTTAGTCGATTTTTCATAAATTCTAAGAAATTCATATGTTAGGATGCTGGGAGATGAATGGGATGCTGCATGGAGATGAATCTTGATCTTCTTCATCTCCCATCTTAATACAGCATCCCTACTTAAAGGCATCTCGGACTTAGTCGATTTTTCATAAATTCTAAGAAATTCATATGTTAGGATGCTGGGAGATGAATGGGATGCTGCATGGAGATGAATCTTGATCTCCTACATCTCCCATCTTAATACAGCATCCCTACTTAAAGCCATCTCGGACTTAGTCGATTTTTCATAAATTCATATAAATTCATATGTTAGGATGCTGGGAGATAAATGGGATGCTGCATGGAGATGCATCTTGATCTCCTACATCTCCCATCTTAATACAGCATCCCTACTTGAAGGCATCTCGGACTTAGTCGATTTTTCATAAATTCATAGAAATTCATATGTTAGGATGCTGGGAGATGAATGGGATGCTGCATGGAGATGAATCTTGATCTCCTACATCTCCCATCTTAATACAGCATCCCTACTTAAAGCCATCTCGGACTTAGTCGATTCCTTTGATCTCCTACATCTCCCATCTTAATACAGCATCCCTACTTAAAGCCATCTCGGACTTAGTCGATTTTTCATAAATTCTAAGAAATTCATATGTTAGGATGCTGGGAGATGAATGGGATGCTGCATGGAGATGAATCTTGATCTCCTACATCTCCCATCTTAATACAGCATCCCTACTTAAAGCCATCTCGGACTTAGTCGATTCCTTTGATCTCCTACATCTCCCATCTTAATACAGCATCCCTACTTAAAGCCATCTCGGACTTAGTCGATTTTTCATAAATTCTAAGAAATTCATATGTTAGGATGCTGGGAGATGAATGAGATGCTGCATGGAGATGAATCTTGATCTCCTACATCTCTCATCTTAATACAGCATCCCTACTTAAAGCCATCTCGGACTTAGTCGATTTTTCATAAATTCATAGAAATTCATATGTTAGGATGCTGGGAGATGAATGGGATGCTGCATGGAGATGCATCTTGATCTCCTACGTCTCCCATTTCAATACAGCATCCTTACTTAAAGCCATCTCGGACTTAGTCGATTTTTCATAAATTCTAAGAAAAACATATGTTAGGATGCTGCGAGATGAATGGGATTCTGCATGGAGATGAATCTTGATCTTCTTCATCTCCCATCTTAATACAGCATCCCTACTTAAATGCATCTCGGACTTAGTCGATTTTTCATAAATTCTAAGAAAAACATATGTTAGGATGCTGCGAGATGAATGGGATGCTGCATGGAGATGAATCTTGATCTTCTTCATCTCCCATCTTAATACAGCATCCCTACTTACAGGCATCTCGGACTTAGTCGATTTTTCATAAATTCATAGAAATTCATATGTTAGGATGCTGGGAGATGAATGGGATGCTGCATGGAGATGAATCTTGATCTTCTTCATCTCCCATCTTAATACAGCATCCCTACTTAAAGGCATCTCGGACTTAGTCGATTTTTCATAAATTCTAAGAAATTCATATGTTAGGATGCTGGGAGATAAATGGGATGCTGCATGGAGATGAATCTTGATCTTCTTCATCTCCCGTCTAAATACAGCATCCCTACTTAAAGGCACCTCGGACTTAGTCGATTTTTCATAAATTCTAAGTAAAACATATGTTAGGATGCTGCGAGATGAATGGGATGCTGCATGGAGATTAATCTTGATCTTCTTCATCTCCCATCTTAATACAGCATCCCTACTTACAGGCACCTCGGACTTAGTCGATTTTTCATAAATTCTAAGAAAAACATATGTTAGGATGCTGGGAGATAAATGGGATGCTGCATGGAGATGAATCTTGAACTTCTTCATCTCCCATCTCAATACAGCATCCCTACTTAAGAGCATCTCGGACTTAGTCGATTTTTCATAAATTCTAAGAAAAACATATGTTAGGATGCTGGGAGATGAATGGGATGCTGCATGGAGATGAATCTTGATCTCCTACATCTCCCATCTCAATACAGCATCCCTACTTAAAGGCATCTCGGACTTAGTCGATTTTTCATAAATTCATAGAAATTCATATGTTAGGATGCTGGGAGATGAATGGGATGCTGCATGGAGATGAATCTTGATCTTCTTCATCTCCCATCTTAATACAGCATCCCTACTTAAAGGCATCTCGGACTTAGTCGATTTTTCATAAATTCTAAGAAATTCATATGTTAGGATGCTGGGAGATAAATGGGATGCTGCATGGAGATGAATCTTGATCTTCTTCATCTCCCATCTTAATACAGCATCCCTACTTAAAGGCATCTCGGACTTAGTCGATTTTTCATAAATTCTTAGAAATTCATATGTTAGGATGCTGCGAGATGAATGGGATGCTGCATGGAGATGAATCTTGATCTTCTTCATCTCCCATCTTAATACAGCATCCCTACTTGATGGCATCTCGGACTTAGTCGATTTTTCATAAATTCTAAGAAAAACATATGTTAGGATGCTGCGAGATGAATGGGATGCTGCATGGAGATGAATCTTGATCTTCTACATCTTCCATCTTAATACAGCATCCCTTCTTAAAGGCATCTCGGACTTAGTCGATTTATCATAAATTCTAATAAAAACATATGTTAGGATGCTTAGAGATGAATGGGATGCTGCATGGAGATGAATCTTGATCTCCTTCATCTCTCATCTCAATACAGCATCCCTACTTAAAGCCATCTCGGACTTAGTCGATTTTTCATAAATTCATAGAAATTCATATGTAAGGATGCTGCGAGATGAATGGGATGCTGCATGGAGATGAATCTTGATCTCCTACATCTCTCATCTCAATACAGCATCCCTACTTAAAGGCATCTCGGACTTAGTCGATTTTTCATAAATTCATAGAAATACATATGTTAGGATGCTGGGAGATGAATGGGATGCTGCATGGAGATGAATCTTGATCTCCTTCATCTCTCATCTCAATACAGCATCCCTACTTAAAGGCATCTCGGACTTAGTCGATTTTCCATAAATTCTAAGAAAAACATATGTTAGGATTCTGCGAGATGAATGGGATGCTGCATGGAGATGAATCTTGATCTTCTTCATCTACCATCTTAATACAGCATCCCTACTTAAAGGCATCTCGGACCTAGTCGATTTTTCATAAATTCATAGAAAAACATATGTTAGGATGCTTGGAGATGAATGGGATGCTGCATGGAGATGAATCTTGATCTTCATCATCTCCCATCTTAATACAGCATCCCTACTTAAAGGCATCTCGGACTTAGTCGATTTTTCATAAATTCTAAGAAAAACATATGTTAGGATGCTGCGAGATGAATGGGATGCTGCATGGAGATGAATCTTGATCTTCTTCATCTCCTGTCTTAATACAGCATCCCTGCTTAAAGGCATCTCGGACTTAGTCGATTTTTCATAAATTCTATGAAATTCATATGTTAGGATGCTGCGAGACGAATGGGATACTGCATGGAGATGAATCTTGATCTTCTTCATCTCCCATCTCAATACAGCATCCCTACTTAAAGGCATCTCGGACTTAGTCGATTTTTCAAAAATTCATAGAAATTCATATGTTAGGATGCTGCGAGATGAATGGGATGCTGCATGGAGATGAATCTTGATCTACTACATCTCCCATCTCAATACAGCATCCCTACTTAAAGGCATCTCGGACTTAGTCGATTTTTCATAAATTCTAATAAAAACATATGTTAGGATGCTTAGAGATGAATGGGATGCTGCATGGAGATGAATCTTGATCTTCTTCATCTCCCATCTCAATACAGCATCCCTACTTAAAGGCATCTCGGACTTAGTCGATTTTTCATAAATTCATAGAAATACATATGTTAGGATGCTGCGAGATGTATGGGATGCTGCATGGAGATGAATCTTGATCTTCTTCATCTCCCATCTTAATACAGCATCCCTACTTGAAGGCATCTCGGACTTAGTCGATTTTTCATAAATTCTAAGAAAAACATATGTAAGGATGCTGGGAGATGAATGGGATGCTGCATGGAGATGCATCTTGATCTCCTACATCTCCCATCTTAATACAGCATCCCTACTTAAAGGCATCTCGGACTTAGTCGATTTTTCATAAATTCTAAGAAATTCATATGTTAGGATGCTGGGAGATGAATGGGATGCTGCATGGAGATGAATCTTGATCTCCTACATCTCTCATCTCAATACAGCATCCTTACTTAAAGCCATCTCGGACTTAGTCGGTTTTTCATAAATTCATAGAAATTCATATGTTAGGATGCTGCGAGATGAATGGGATGCTGCATGCAGATGAATATTGATCTCCTACATCTCCCGTCTCAATACAGCATCCCTACTTAAAGGCATCTCGGACTTAGTCGATTTTTCATAAATTCATAGAAAATCATATGTTAGGATGCTGGGAGATGAATGGGATGCTGCATGGAGATGAATCTTGATCTCCTTCATCTCTCATCTCAATACAGCATCCCTACTTAAAGGCATCTCGGACTTAGTCGATTTTTCATAAATTCTAAGAAAAACATATGTTAGGATTCTGCGAGATGAATGGGATGCTGCATGGAGATGAATCTTGATCTTCTTCATCTACCATCTTAATACAGCATCCCTACTTAAAGGCATCTCGGACCTAGTCGATTTTTCATAAATTCATAGAAAAACATATGTTAGGATGCTTGGAGATGAATGGGATGCTGCATGGAGATGAATCTTGATCTTCATCATCTCCCATCTTAATACAGCATCCCTACTTAAAGGCATCTCGGACTTAGTCGATTTTTCATAAATTCTAAGAAAAACATATGTTAGGATGCTGCGAGATGAATGGGATGCTGCATGGAGATGAATCTTGATCTTCTTCATCTCCTGTCTTAATACAGCATCCCTGCTTAAAGGCATCTCGGACTTAGTCGATTTTTCATAAATTCTATGAAATTCATATGTTAGGATGCTGCGAGACGAATGGGATACTGCATGGAGATGAATCTTGATCTTCTCCATCTCCCATCTCAATACAGCATCCCTACTTAAAGGCATCTCGGACTTAGTCGATTTTTCAAAAATTCATAGAAATTCATATGTTAGGATGCTGCGAGATGAATGGGATGCTGCATGGAGATGAATCTTGATCTACTACATCTCCCATCTCAATACAGCATCCCTACTTAAAGGCATCTCGGACTTAGTCGATTTTTCATAAATTCATAGAAATTCATATGTTAGGATGCTGGGAGATGAATGGGATGCTGCATGGAGATGAATCTTGATCTTCTTCATCTCCCATCTTAATACAGCATCCCTACTTAAAGGCATCTCGGACTTAGTCGATTTTTCATAAATTCATAGAAATTCATATGTTAGGATGCTGCGAGATGAATGGGATGCTGCATGGAGATGCATCTTGATCTCCTACATCTCCCATCTTAATACAGCATCCCTACTTAAAGCCATCTCGGACTTAGTCGATTTTTCATAAATTCTAAGAAATACATATGTTAGGATGCTGCGAGATGAATGGGATGCTGCATGGAGATGAATCTTGATCTCCTACATCTCTCATCTCTAAACAGCATCCCTACTTAAAGGCATCTCGGACTTAGTCGATTTTTCATAAATTCTAAGAAATTCATATGTTAGGATGCTGGGAGATGAATGGGATGCTGCATAGAGATGAATCTTGATCTCCTACATCTCCCATCTTAATACAGCATCCCTACTTAAAGCCATCTCGGACTTAGTCGATTTTTCATAAATTCATAGAAATTCATATGTTAGGATGCTGGGAGATGAATGGGATGCTGCATGGAGATGCATCTTGATCTCCTACGTCTCCCATCTTAATACAGCATCCCTACTTAAAGCCATCTCGGACTTAGTCGATTTTTCATAAATTCATATAAATTCATATGTTAAGATGCTGGGAGATGAATGGGATGCTGCATGGAGATGAATCTTGATCTCCTACATCTCTCATCTCAATACAGCATCCTTACTTAAAGCCATCTCGGACTTAGTCGATTTTTCATAAATTCATAGAAATTCATATGTTAGGATGCTGCGAGATGAATGGGATGCTGCATGCAGATGAATATTGATCTCCTACATCTCCCGTCTCAATACAGCATCCCTACTTAAAGGCTTCTCGGACTTAGTCGATTTTTCATAAATTCATAGAAATTCATATGTTAGGATGCTGGGAGATGAATGGGATGCTGCATGGAGATGAATCTTGATCTCCTACATCTCTCAATTCAATACAGCATCCTTACTTAAAGCCATCTCGGACTTAGTCGATTTTTCATAAATTCTAAGAAAAACATATGTTAGGATGCTGCGAGATGAATGGGATGCTGCATGGAGATGAATCTTGATCTTCTTCATCTCCCATCTTAATACAGCATCCCTACTTAAATGCATCTCGGACTTAGTCGATTTTTCATAAATTCTAAGAAAAACATATGTTAGGATGCTGCGAGATGAATGGGATGCTGCATGGAGATGAATCTTGATCTTCTTCATCTCCCATCTTAATACAGCATCCCTACTTAAAGGCATCTCGGACTTAGTCGATTTTTCATAAATTCTAAGAAATTCATATGTAAGGATGCTGGGAGATGAATGGGATGCTGCGTGGAGATGAATCTTGATCTCCTACAACTCCCATCTTAATACAGCATCCCTACTTAAAGCCATCTCGGACTTAGTCGATTTTTCAGAAATTCTAAGAAATTCATATGTTAGGATGCTGGGAGATGAATGGGATGCTGCATGGAGATGAATCTTGATCTCCTACATCTCCCATCTCAATACAGCATCCCTACTTAAAGGCATCTCGGACTTAGTCGATTTTTCATAAATTCATAGAAATTCATATGTTAGGATGCTGGGAGATGAATGGGATGCTGCATGGAGATGAATCTTGATCTTCTTCATCTCCCATCTTAATACAGCATCCCTACTTAAAGGCATCTCGGACTTAGTCGATTTTTCATAAATTCTAAGAAATTCATATGTTAGGATGCTGGGAGATAAATGGGATGCTGCATGGAGATGAATCTTGATCTTCTTCATCTCCCATCTTAATACAGCATCCCTACTTAAAGGCATCTCGGACTTAGTCGATTTTTCATAAATTCTAAGAAATTCATATGTTAGGATGCTGGGAGATAAATGGGATGCTGCATGGAGATGAATCTTGATCTTCTTCATCTCCCGTCTAAATACAGCATCCCTACTTAAAGGCACCTCGGACTTAGTCGATTTTTCATAAATTCTAAGTAAAACATATGTTAGGATGCTGCGAGATGAATGGGATGCTGCATGGAGATTAATCTTGATCTTCTTCATCTCCCATCTTAATACAGCATCCCTACTTACAGGCACCTCGGACTTAGTCGATTTTTCATAAATTCTAAGAAAAACATATGTTAGGATGCTGGGAGATAAATGGGATGCTGCATGGAGATGAATCTTGAACTTCTTCATCTCCCATCTCAATACAGCATCCCTACTTAAGAGCATCTCGGACTTAGTCGATTTTTCATAAATTCTAAGAAAAACATATGTTAGGATGCTGGGAGATGAATGGGATGCTGCATGGAGATGAATCTTGATCTCCTACATCTCCCATCTCAATACAGCATCCCTACTTAAAGGCATCTCGGACTTAGTCGATTTTTCATAAATTCATAGAAATTCATATGTTAGGATGCTGGGAGATGAATGGGATGCTGCATGGAGATGAATCTTGATCTTCTTCATCTCCCATCTTAATACAGCATCCCTACTTAAAGGCATCTCGGACTTAGTCGATTTTTCATAAATTCTAAGAAATTCATATGTTAGGATGCTGGGAGATAAATGGGATGCTGCATGGAGATGAATCTTGATCTTCTTCATCTCCCATCTTAATACAGCATCCCTACTTAAAGGCATCTCGGACTTAGTCGATTTTTCATAAATTCTTAGAAATTCATATGTTAGGATGCTGCGAGATGAATGGGATGCTGCATGGAGATGAATCTTGATCTTCTTCATCTCCCATCTTAATACAGCATCCCTACTTGATGGCATCTCGGACTTAGTCGATTTTTCATAAATTCTAAGAAAAACATATGTTAGGATGCTGCGAGATGAATGGGATGCTGCATGGAGATGAATCTTGATCTTCTACATCTTCCATCTTAATACAGCATCCCTTCTTAAAGGCATCTCGGACTTAGTCGATTTATCATAAATTCTAATAAAAACATATGTTAGGATGCTTAGAGATGAATGGGATGCTGCATGGAGATGAATCTTGATCTCCTTCATCTCTCATCTCAATACAGCATCCCTACTTAAAGCCATCTCGGACTTAGTCGATTTTTCATAAATTCATAGAAATTCATATGTAAGGATGCTGCGAGATGAATGGGATGCTGCATGGAGATGAATCTTGATCTCCTACATCTCTCATCTCAATACAGCATCCCTACTTAAAGGCATCTCGGACTTAGTCGATTTTTCATAAATTCATAGAAATACATATGTTAGGATGCTGGGAGATGAATGGGATGCTGCATGGAGATGAATCTTGATCTCCTTCATCTCTCATCTCAATACAGCATCCCTACTTAAAGGCATCTCGGACTTAGTCGATTTTCCATAAATTCTAAGAAAAACATATGTTAGGATTCTGCGAGATGAATGGGATGCTGCATGGAGATGAATCTTGATCTTCTTCATCTACCATCTTAATACAGCATCCCTACTTAAAGGCATCTCGGACCTAGTCGATTTTTCATAAATTCATAGAAAAACATATGTTAGGATGCTTGGAGATGAATGGGATGCTGCATGGAGATGAATCTTGATCTTCATCATCTCCCATCTTAATACAGCATCCCTACTTAAAGGCATCTCGGACTTAGTCGATTTTTCATAAATTCTAAGAAAAACATATGTTAGGATGCTGCGAGATGAATGGGATGCTGCATGGAGATGAATCTTGATCTTCTTCATCTCCTGTCTTAATACAGCATCCCTGCTTAAAGGCATCTCGGACTTAGTCGATTTTTCATAAATTCTATGAAATTCATATGTTAGGATGCTGCGAGACGAATGGGATACTGCATGGAGATGAATCTTGATCTTCTTCATCTCCCATCTCAATACAGCATCCCTACTTAAAGGCATCTCGGACTTAGTCGATTTTTCAAAAATTCATAGAAATTCATATGTTAGGATGCTGCGAGATGAATGGGATGCTGCATGGAGATGAATCTTGATCTACTACATCTCCCATCTCAATACAGCATCCCTACTTAAAGGCATCTCGGACTTAGTCGATTTTTCATAAATTCTAATAAAAACATATGTTAGGATGCTTAGAGATGAATGGGATGCTGCATGGAGATGAATCTTGATCTTCTTCATCTCCCATCTCAATACAGCATCCCTACTTAAAGGCATCTCGGACTTAGTCGATTTTTCATAAATTCATAGAAATACATATGTTAGGATGCTGCGAGATGTATGGGATGCTGCATGGAGATGAATCTTGATCTTCTTCATCTCCCATCTTAATACAGCATCCCTACTTGAAGGCATCTCGGACTTAGTCGATTTTTCATAAATTCTAAGAAAAACATATGTAAGGATGCTGGGAGATGAATGGGATGCTGCATGGAGATGCATCTTGATCTCCTACATCTCCCATCTTAATACAGCATCCCTACTTAAAGGCATCTCGGACTTAGTCGATTTTTCATAAATTCTAAGAAATTCATATGTTAGGATGCTGGGAGATGAATGGGATGCTGCATGGAGATGAATCTTGATCTCCTACATCTCTCATCTCAATACAGCATCCTTACTTAAAGCCATCTCGGACTTAGTCGGTTTTTCATAAATTCATAGAAATTCATATGTTAGGATGCTGCGAGATGAATGGGATGCTGCATGCAGATGAATATTGATCTCCTACATCTCCCGTCTCAATACAGCATCCCTACTTAAAGGCATCTCGGACTTAGTCGATTTTTCATAAATTCATAGAAAATCATATGTTAGGATGCTGGGAGATGAATGGGATGCTGCATGGAGATGAATCTTGATCTCCTTCATCTCTCATCTCAATACAGCATCCCTACTTAAAGGCATCTCGGACTTAGTCGATTTTTCATAAATTCTAAGAAAAACATATGTTAGGATTCTGCGAGATGAATGGGATGCTGCATGGAGATGAATCTTGATCTTCTTCATCTACCATCTTAATACAGCATCCCTACTTAAAGGCATCTCGGACCTAGTCGATTTTTCATAAATTCATAGAAAAACATATGTTAGGATGCTTGGAGATGAATGGGATGCTGCATGGAGATGAATCTTGATCTTCTTCATCTCCCATCTTAATACAGCATCCCTACTTAAAGGCATCTCGGACTTAGTCGATTTTTCATAAATTCTAAGAAAAACATATGTTAGGATGCTGCGAGATGAATGGGATGCTGCATGGAGATGAATCTTGATCTTCTTCATCTCCTGTCTTAATACAGCATCCCTGCTTAAAGGCATCTCGGACTTAGTCGATTTTTCATAAATTCTATGAAATTCATATGTTAGGATGCTGCGAGACGAATGGGATACTGCATGGAGATGAATCTTGATCTTCTCCATCTCCCATCTCAATACAGCATCCCTACTTAAAGGCATCTCGGACTTAGTCGATTTTTCAAAAATTCATAGAAATTCATATGTTAGGATGCTGCGAGATGAATGGGATGCTGCATGGAGATGAATCTTGATCTACTACATCTCCCATCTCAATACAGCATCCCTACTTAAAGGCATCTCGGACTTAGTCGATTTTTCATAAATTCATAGAAATTCATATGTTAGGATGCTGGGAGATGAATGGGATGCTGCATGGAGATGAATCTTGATCTTCTTCATCTCCCATCTTAATACAGCATCCCTACTTAAAGGCATCTCGGACTTAGTCGATTTTTCATAAATTCATAGAAATTCATATGTTAGGATGCTGCGAGATGAATGGGATGCTGCATGGAGATGCATCTTGATCTCCTACATCTCCCATCTTAATACAGCATCCCTACTTAAAGCCATCTCGGACTTAGTCGATTTTTCATAAATTCTAAGAAATACATATGTTAGGATGCTGCGAGATGAATGGGATGCTGCATGGAGATGAATCTTGATCTCCTACATCTCTCATCTCTAAACAGCATCCCTACTTAAAGGCATCTCGGACTTAGTCGATTTTTCATAAATTCTAAGAAATTCATATGTTAGGATGCTGGGAGATGAATGGGATGCTGCATAGAGATGAATCTTGATCTCCTACATCTCCCATCTTAATACAGCATCCCTACTTAAAGCCATCTCGGACTTAGTCGATTTTTCATAAATTCATAGAAATTCATATGTTAGGATGCTGGGAGATGAATGGGATGCTGCATGGAGATGCATCTTGATCTCCTACGTCTCCCATCTTAATACAGCATCCCTACTTAAAGCCATCTCGGACTTAGTCGATTTTTCATAAATTCATATAAATTCATATGTTAAGATGCTGGGAGATGAATGGGATGCTGCATGGAGATGAATCTTGATCTCCTACATCTCTCATCTCAATACAGCATCCTTACTTAAAGCCATCTCGGACTTAGTCGATTTTTCATAAATTCATAGAAATTCATATGTTAGGATGCTGCGAGATGAATGGGATGCTGCATGCAGATGAATATTGATCTCCTACATCTCCCGTCTCAATACAGCATCCCTACTTAAAGGCTTCTCGGACTTAGTCGATTTTTCATAAATTCATAGAAATTCATATGTTAGGATGCTGGGAGATGAATGGGATGCTGCATGGAGATGAATCTTGATCTCCTACATCTCTCAATTCAATACAGCATCCTTACTTAAAGCCATCTCGGACTTAGTCGATTTTTCATAAATTCTAAGAAAAACATATGTTAGGATGCTGCGAGATGAATGGGATGCTGCATGGAGATGAATCTTGATCTTCTTCATCTCCCATCTTAATACAGCATCCCTACTTAAATGCATCTCGGACTTAGTCGATTTTTCATAAATTCTAAGAAAAACATATGTTAGGATGCTGCGAGATGAATGGGATGCTGCATGGAGATGAATCTTGATCTTCTTCATCTCCCATCTTAATACAGCATCCCTACTTAAAGGCATCTCGGACTTAGTCGATTTTTCATAAATTCTAAGAAATTCATATGTAAGGATGCTGGGAGATGAATGGGATGCTGCGTGGAGATGAATCTTGATCTCCTACAACTCCCATCTTAATACAGCATCCCTACTTAAAGCCATCTCGGACTTAGTCGATTTTTCAGAAATTCTAAGAAATTCATATGTTAGGATGCTGGGAGATGAATGGGATGCTGCATGGAGATGAATCTTGATCTTTTTCATCTCCCATCTTAATACAGCATCCCTACTTAAAGGCATCTCGGACTTAGTCGATTTTTCATAAATTCTAAGAAAAACATATGTTAGGATGGTGCGAGATGAATGGGATGCTGCATGGAGATGAATCTTGATCTTTTTCATCTCCCATCTTAATACAGCATCCCTACTTAAAGGCATCTCGGACTTAGTCGATTTTTCATAAATTCTAAGAAAAACATATGTTAGGATGGTGCGAGATGAATGGGATGCTGCATGGAGATGAATCTTGATCTTCTACATCTCCCATCTTAATACAGCATCCCTACTTAAAGGCATCTCGGACTTAGTCGATTTTTCATAAGTTCTAAGAAATTCATATGTTAGGATGCTGCGAGATGAATGGGATGCTGCATGGAGATGCATCTTAATCTCCTACATCTCCCATCTCAATACAGCATCCCTACTTAAAGGCATCTCGGACTTAGTCGATTTTTCATAAATTCATAGAAATTCATATGTTAGGATGCTGCGAGATGAATGGGATGCTGCATGGAGATGAATCTTGATCTACTTCATCTCCCATCTTAATACAGCATCCCTACTTAAATGCATCTCGGACTTAGTCGATTTTTCATAAATTCTTAGAAAAACATACGTTAGGATGCTGCGAGATGAATGGGATGCTGCATGGAGATGAATCTTGATCTTCTTCATCTCCCATCTTAATACAGCATCCCTACTTAAAGGCATCTCGGACTTAGTCGATTTTTAATAAATTCTAAGAAAAACATATGTTAGGATGCTGCGAGATGAATGGGATGCTGCATGGAGATGAATCTTGATCTTCTTCATCTCCCATCTTAATACAGCATCCCTACTTGAAGGCATCTCGGACTTAGTCGATTTTTCATAAATTCTAAGAAAAACATATGTTAGGATGCTGCGAGATGAATGGGATGCTGCATGGAGATGAATCTTGATCTTCTACATCTCCCATCTTAAAACAGCATCCCTACTTAAAGGCATCTCGGACTTAGTCGATTTTTCATAAATTCTAAGAAAAACATATGTTAGGATGCTGCGAGATGAATGGGATGCTGCATGGAGATGAATCTTGATCTTCTTCATCTCCCATCTTAATACAGCATCCCTACTTAAAGGCATCTCGGACTTAGTCGATTTTTCATAAATTCTTAGAAATTCATATGTTAGGATGCTGCGAGATGAATGGGATGCTGCATGGAGATGAATCTTGATCTTCTTCATCTCCCATCTTAATACAGCATCCCTACTTGATGGCATCTCGGACTTAGTCGATTTTTCATAAATTCTAAGAAAAACATATGTTAGGATGCTGCGAGATGAATGGGATGCTGCATGGAGATGAATCTTGATCTTCTTCATCTCCCGTCTTAATACAGCATCCTTACTTAAAGGCATCTCGGACTAAGTCGATTTTTCATAAATTCTAAGAAAAACATATGTTAGGATGCTGCGAGATGAATGGGATGCTGCATGGAGATGAATCTTGATCTTCTTCATCTCCCATCTTAATACAGCATCCCTACTTAAAGGCATCTCGGACTTAGTCGATTTTTCATAAATTCTAAGTAAAACATATGTTGGGATGCTGCGAGATGAATGGGATGCTGCATGGAGATATATCTTGATCTTCTACATCTTCCATCTTAATACAGCATCCCTTCTTAAAGGCATCTCGGACTTAGTCGATTTATCATAAATTCTAAGAAAAACATATGTTAGGATGCTTAGAGATGAATGGGATGCTGCATGGAGATGCATCTTGATCTCCTACATCTCCCATCTTAATACAGCATCCCTACTTAAAGCCATCTCGGACTTAGTCGATTTTTCATAAATTCTAAGAAAAACATATGTTAGGATGCTGCGAGATAAATGGGATGCTGCATGGAAATGAATCTTGATCTTCTTCATCTCCCATCTTAATACAGCATCCCTACTTAAAGGCATCTCGGGCCTAGTCGATTTTTAATAAATTCTTAGAAAAACATATGTTAGGATGCTGCGAGATGAATGGGATGCTGCATGGAGATGAATCTTGATCTTTTTCATCTCCCGTCTTAATACAGCATCCCTACTTAAAGGCATCTGGGACTTAGTCGATTTTTCATAAATTCTAAGAAAAACATATGTTAGGATGCTGCGAGATGAATGGGATGCTGCATGGAGATGAATCTTGATCTTCTTCATCTCCCATCTTAATACAGCATCCCTACTTAAAGGCATCTCGGACTTAGTCGATTTTTCGTAAATTCTAAGAAAAACATATGTTAGGATGCAGCGAGATAAATGGGATGCTGCATGGAGATGAATCTTGATCTTCTTCATCTCCCATCTTAATACAGCACCCCTTCTTAAAGGCATCTCGGACTTAGTCGATTTTTCATAAATTCTAAGTAAAACATATGTTAGGATGCTGGGAGATGAATGGGATGCTGCATGGAGATGAATCTTGATCTTCTACATCTCCCATCTTAAAACAGCATCCCTACTTAAAGGCATCTCGGACTTAGTCGATTTTTCATAAATTCTAAGAAAAACATATGTTAGGATGCTGCGAGATGAATGGGATGCTACATGGAGATGAATCTTGATCTTCTTCATCTCCCATCTCAATACAGCATCCCTACTTGAAGGCATCTCGGACTAAGTCGTTTTTTCATAAATTCTAAGAAATTCATATGTTAGGATGCTGCGAGATGAATGGGATGCTGCATGGAGATGCATCTTGATCTCCTACATCTCCCATCTTAATACAGCATCCCTACTTAAGGGCATCTCGGACTTAGTCGATTTTTCATAAATTCATAGAAATTCATATGTTAGGATGCTGCGAGATGAATGGGATGCTGCATGGAGATGAATCTTGATCTTCTTCATCTCCCATCTTAATACAGCATCCCTACTTAAAGCCATCTCGGACTTAGTCGATTTTTCATAAATTCTAAGAAATTCATATGTTAGGATGCCGGGAGATGAATGGGATGCTGCATGGAGATGAATCTTGATCTTCTTCATCTCCCATCTTAATACAGCATCCCTACTTGAAGGCATCTCGGACTTAGTCGATTTTTCATAAATTCTAAGAAATTCATATGTAAGGATGCTGGGAGATGAATGGGATGCTGCCTGGAGATGAATCTGGATCTCCTACATCTCCCATCTCTATACAGCATCCCTACTTAAAGGCATCTCGGACTTAGTCGATTTTTCATAAATTCATAGAAATTCATATGTTAGGATGCTGGGAGATGAATGGGATGCTGCATGGAGATGAATCTTGATCTTCTTCATCTCCCATCTTAATACAGCATCACTACTTAAAGGCATCTCGGACTTAGTCGATTTTTCATAAATTCTAAGAAATTCATATGTAAGGATGCTGGGAGATAAATGGGATGCTGCATGGAGATGAATCTTGATCTCCTACATCTCCCATCTCAATACAGCATCCCTACTTAAAGGCATCTCGGACTTAGTCGATTTTTCATAAATTCATAGAAATTCATATGTTAGGATGCTGCGAGATGAATGGGATGCTGCATGGAGATGAATCTTGATCTCCTACATCTCTCATCTCAATACAGCATCCCTACTTAAAGCCATCTCGGACTTAGTCGATTTTTCATAAATTCATAGAAATTCATATGTTAGGATGCTGCGAGATGAATGGGATGCTGCATGGAGATGAATCTTGATCTACTTCATCTCCCATCTTAATACAGCATCCCTACTTAAATGCATCTCGGACTTAGTCGATTTTTCATAAATTCTAAGAAAAACATATGTTAGGATGCTGCGAGATGAATGGGATGCTGCATGGAGATGAATCTTGATCTTCTTCATCTCCCATCTTAATACAGCATCCCTACTTAAATGCATCTCGGACTAAGTCAATTTTTCATAAATTCATAGGAATTCATATGTTAGGATGCTGGGAGATGAATGGGATGCTGCATGGAGATGAATCTTGATCTCCTACATCTCCCATCTTAATACAGCATCCCTACTTAATGCCATCTCGGACTTAGTCGATTTTTCATAAATTCTAAGAAATTCATATGTTAGGATGCTGGGAGATGAATGGGATGCTGCATAGAGATGAATCTTGATCTCCTACATCTCCCATCTTAATACAGCATCCCTACTTAAAGCCATCTCGGACTTAGTCGATTTTTCATAAATTCTAAGAAATTCATATGTTAGGATGCTGGGAGATGAATGGGATGCTGCATGGAGATGAATCTTGATCTCCTACATCTCCCATCTCAATACAGCATCCCTACTTGAAGGCATCTCGGACTTAGTCGATTTTTCATAAATTCTAAGAAATTCATATGTTAGGATGCTGGGAGATGAATGGGATGCTGCATGGAGATGAATCTTGATCTTCTTCATCTCCCATCTTAATACAGCATCCCTACTTGAAGGCATCTCGGACTTAGTCGATTTTTCATAAATTCTAAGAAATTCATATGTAAGGATGCTGGGAGATGAATGGGATGCTGCCTGGAGATGAATCTGGATCTCCTACATCTCCCATCTCTATACAGCATCCCTACTTAAAGGCATCTCGGACTTAGTCGATTTTTCATAAATTCATAGAAATTCATATGTTAGGATGCTGGGAGATGAATGGGATGCTGCATGGAGATGAATCTTGATCTTCTTCATCTCCCATCTTAATACAGCATCCCTACTTAAAGGCATCTCGGACTTAGTCGATTTTTCATAAATTCTAAGAAATTCATATGTAAGGATGCTGGGAGATAAATGGGATGCTGCATGGAGATGAATCTTGATCTCCTACATCTCCCATCTCAATACAGCATCCCTTCTTAAAGGCATCTCGGACTTAGTCGATTTTTCATAAATTCATAGAAATTCATATGTTAGGATGCTGCGAGATGAATGGGATGCTGCATGGAGATGAATCTTGATCTCCTACATCTCTCATCTCAATACAGCATCCCTACTTAAAGCCATCTCGGACTTAGTCGATTTTTCATAAATTCATAGAAATTCATATGTTAGGATGCTGCGAGATGAATGGGATGCTGCATGGAGATGAATCTTGATCTACTTCATCTCCCATCTTAATACAGCATCCCTACTTAAATGCATCTCGGACTTAGTCGATTTTTCATAAATTCTAAGAAAAACATATGTTAGGATGCTGCGAGATGAATGGGATGCTGCATGGAGATGAATCTTGATCTTCTTCATCTCCCATCTTAATACAGCATCCCTACTTAAATGCATCTCGGACTTAGTCAATTTTTCATAAATTCATAGGAATTCATATGTTAGGATGCTGGGAGATGAATGGGATGCTGCATGGAGATGAATCTTGATCTCCTACATCTCCCATCTTAATACAGCATCCCTACTTAAAGCCATCTCGGACTTAGTCGATTTTTCATAAATTCTAAGAAATTCATATGTTAGGATGCTGGGAGATGAATGGGATGCTGCATAGGGATGAATCTTGATCTTCTTCATCTCCCATCTTAATACAGCATCCCTACTTAAAGGCATCTCGGACTTAGTCGATTTTTCATAATTTTTAAGAAAAACATATGTTAGGATGCTGCGAGATGAATGGGATTCTGCATGGAGATGAATCTTGATCTTCTTCATCTCCCATCTTAATACAGCATCCCTACTTGAAGGCATCTCGGACTTAGTCGATTTTTCATAAATTCTAAGAAATTCATATGTAAGGATGCTGGGAGATGAATGGGATGCTGCCTGGAGATGAATCTGGATCTCCTACATCTCCCATCTCTATACAGCATCCCTACTTAAAGGCATCTCGGACTTAGTCGATTTTTCATAAATTCATAGAAATTCATATGTTAGGATGCTGGGAGATGAATGGGATGCTGCATGGAGATGAATCTTGATCTCCTACATCTCCCATCTCAATACAGCATCCCTACTTAAAGCCATCTCGGACTAAGTCGATTTTTCATAAATTCATCGAAATTCATATGTTAGGATGCTGCGAGATGAATGGGATGCTGCATGGAGATGAATCTTGATCTCCTACATCTCCCATCTTAATACAGCATCCCTACTTAAAGGCATCTCGGACTTAGTCGATTTTTCATAAATTCTAAGAAATTAATATGTTAGGATGCTGCGAGATGAATGGGATGCTGCATGGAGATGAATCTTGATCTTCTTCATCTCCCATCTTAATACAGCATCCCTACTTAAAGGCATCTCGGACTTAGTCGATTTTTCATAAATTCTAAGAAATTCATATGTAAGGATGCTGGGAGATAAATGGGATGCTGCATGGAGATGAATCTTGATCTCCTACATCTCCCATCTCAATACAGCATCCCTACTTAAAGCCATCTCGGACTAAGTCGATTTTTCATAAATTCATCGAAATTCATATGTTAGGATGCTGCGAGATGAATGGGATGCTGCATGGAGATGAATCTTGATCTACTACATCTCCCATCTTAATACAGCATCCCTACTTAAATGCATCTCGGACTTAGTCGATTTTTCATAAATTCTAAGAAAAACATATGTTAGGATGCTGCGAGATGAATGGGATGCTGCATGGAGATGAATCTTGATCTTCTTCATCTCCCATCTTAATACAGCATCCCTACTTAAATGCATCTCGGACTAAGTCAATTTTTCATAAATTCATAGGAATTCATATGTTAGGATGCTGGGAGATGAATGGGATGCTGCATGGAGATGAATCTTGATCTCCTACATCTCCCATCTTAATACAGCATCCCTACTTAAAGCCATCTCGGACTTAGTCGATTTTTCATAAATTCTAAGAAATTCATATGTTAGGATGCTGGGAGATGAATGGGATGCTGCATAGAGATGAATCTTGATCTCCTACATCTCCCATCTTAATACAGCATCCCTACTTAAAGCCATCTCGGACTTAGTCGATTTTTCATAAATTCTAAGAAATTCATATGTTAGGATGCTGGGAGATGAATGGGATGCTGCATGGAGATGAATCTTGATCTCCTACATCTCCCATCTCAATACAGCATCCCTACTTGAAGGCATCTCGGACTTAGTCGATTTTTCATAAATTCATAGAAATTCATATGTTAGGATGCTGCGAGATGAATGGGATGCTGCATGCAGATGAATATTGATCTCCTACATCTCCCGTCTCAATACAGCATCCCTACTTAAAGGCATCTCGGACTTAGTCGATTTTTCATAAATGCATAGAAATTCATATGTTAGGATGCTGCGAGATGAATGGGATGCTGCATGGAGATGAATCTTGATCTCCTACATCTCTCATCTCAATACAGCATCCCTACTTAAAGCCATCTCGGACTTAGTCGATTTTTCATAAATTCTAAGAAATTCATATGTTAGGATGCTGGGAGATGAATGGGATGCTGCATGGAGATGAATCTTGATCTTCTTCATCTCCCATCTTAATACAGCATCCCTACTTAAAGGCATCTCGGACTTAGTCGATTTTTCATAAATTCTAAGAAATTCATATGTTAGGATGCTGGGAGATAAATGGGATGCTGCATGGAGATGAATCTTGATCTCCTACATCTCCCATCTCAATACAGCATCCCTACTTAAAGGCATCTCGGACTTAGTCGATTTTTCATAAATTCATAGAAATTCATATGTTAGGATGCTGCGAGATGAATGGGATGCTGCATGGAGATGTATCTTGATCTTCTTCATCTCCCATCTTAATACAGCATTCCTACTTAAGGGCATCTCGGACTTAGTCGATTTTTCATAAATTCTAAGAAAAACATATGTTAGGATGCTGCGAGATGAATGGGATGCTGCATGGAGATGAATCTTGATCTTCTACATCTCCCATCTTAATACAGCATCCCTTCTTAAAGGCATCTCGGACTTAGTCGATTTTTCATAAATTCTAAGAAATTCATATGTTAGGATGCTGCGAGATGAATGGGATGCTGCATGGAGATGTATCTTGATCTTTTTCATCTCCCATCTTAATACAGCATCCCTACTTAAAGGCATCTCGGACTTAGTCGATTTTTCATAAATTCATAGAAATTCATATGTTAGGATGCTGGGAGATGAATAGGATGCTGCATGGAGATGAATCTTGATCTCCTACATCTCCCATCTTAATACAGCATCCCTACTTAAAGGCATCTCGGACTTAGTCGATTTTTCATAAATTCTAAGAAAAACATATGTTAGGATGCTGGGAGATGAATGGGATGCTGCATGGAGATGAATCTTGATCTTCTTCATCTCCCGTCTTAATACAGCATCCCTTCTTAAAGGCATCTCGGACTTAGTCGATTTTTCATAAATTCTAAGAAAAACATATGTTAGGATGCTGCGAGATGAATGAGATGCTGCATGGAGATGAATCTTGATCTCCTACATCTCCCATCTTTATACAGCATCCCTACTTAAAGGCATCTCGGACTTAGTCGATTTTTCATAAATTCATAGAAATTCATATGTTAGGATGCTGGGAGATGAATAGGATGCTGCATGGAGATGAATCTTGATCTCCTACATCTCCCATCTTAATACAGCATCCCTACTTAAAGGCATCTCGGACTTAGTCGATTTTTCATAAATTCTAAGAAAAACATATGTTAGGATGCTGGGAGATGAATGGGATGCTGCATGGAGATGAATCTTGATCTCCTACATCTTCCATCTCAATACAGCATCCCTACTTAAAGGCATCTCGGACTTAGTCGATTTTTCATAAATTCTAAGAAATTCATATATTAGGATGCTGCGAGATGAATGGGATGCTGCATGGAGATGAATCTTGATCTTCTTCATCTCCCATCTTAATTCAGCATCCCTACTTAAAGGCATCTCGGACTTAGTCGATTTTTCATGAATTCATAGAAATTCATATGTTAGGAAGCTGCGAGATGAATGAGATGCTGCATGGAGATGAATCTTGATCTTATTCATCTCCCATCTTATTACAGCATCCCTACTTAAAGGCATCTCGGACTTAGTCGATTTTTCATAAATTCTAAGAAATTCATATATTAGGATGCTGCGAGATGAATGGGATGCTGCATGGAGATGAATCTTGATCTTCTTCATCTCCCATCTTAATTCAGCATCCCTACTTAAAGGCATCTCGGACTAAGTCGATTTTTCATTAATTCTAAGAAATTCATATGTTAGGATGCTGCAAGATGAATGGGATGCTGCATGGAGATGAATCTTGATCTTCTTCATCTCCCATCTTAATACAGCATCCCTACTTAAAGGCATCTCGGACTTAGTCGATTTTTCATAAATTATAGGAAATTCATATGTTTGGATGCTGCGAGATGAATGGGATGCTGCATGTAGATGAATCTTGATCTTCTACATCTCCCATCTCAAAACAGCATCCCTACTTAAAGGCATCTCGGACTTAGTCAATTTTTCATAAATTCTAAGAAAAACATATGTTATGAAGCTGCGAGATGAATGGGATGCGGCATGGAGATGAATCTTGATCTTCTTCATCTCCCAACACAATACAGCATCCCTACTTAAAGGCATCTCGGACTTAGTCGATTTTTCATAAATTCTAAGAAATTCATATGTTAGGATGCTGCGAGATGAATGGGATGCTGCATGGAGATGAATCTTGATCTTCTTTATCTCCCATCTTAATACAGCATCCCTACTTAAAGGCATCTCGGACTTAGTCGATTTTTCATATATTCTAAGAAATTCATATGTTAGGATGCTGCGAGATGAATGGGATGCTGCATGGAGATGAATCTTGATCTTCTTCATCTCCCGTCTTAATACAGCATCCCTTCTTAAAGGCATCTCGGACTTAGTCGATTTTTCAAAAATTCTAAGAAATTCATATGTTAGGATGCTGCGAGATGAATGGGATGCTGCATTGAGATGAATCTTGATCTTATTCATCTCCCATCTCAATACAGCATCCCTACTTAATTCATCTCGGACTTAGTCGATTTTTCATAAATTCTAAGAAATTCATATGTTAGGATGCTGCGATATGAATGGGATGCTGCATGGAGATGAATCTTGATCTTCTTCATCTCCCATCTTAATACAGCATCCCTACTTAAAGGCATCTCGGACTTAGTCGATTTTTCATAAATTCTAAGAAATTCATATGTTAGGATGCTGCGAGATGAATTGGATGCTGCATGGAGATGTATCTTGATCTTCTTCATCTCCCATCTTAATACAGCATCCCTACTTAAAGGCATCTCGGACTTAGTCGAAATTTCATAAATTCTAAGAAATTCATATGTTAGGATGCTGCGAGATGAATGGGATGCTGCATGGAGATGAATCTTGATCTCCTACATCTCCCATCTTTATACAGCATCCCTACTTAAAGGCATCTCGGACTTAGTCGATTTTTCATAAATTCATAGAAATTCATATGTTAGGATGCTGGGAGATGAATAGGATGCTGCATGGAGATGAATCTTGATCTCCTACATCTCCCATCTTAATACAGCATCCCTACTTAGAGGCATCTCGTACATAGTCGATTTTTCATAAATTCTAAGAAAAACATATGTTAGGATGCTGGGAGATGAATGGGATACTGCATGGAGATGAATCTTGATCTCCTACATCTCCCATCTTAATACAGCATCCCTACTTAAAGGCATCTCGGACTTAGTCGATTTTTCATAAATTCTAAGAAAAACATATGTTAGGATGCTGCGAGATGAATGGGATGCTGCATGGAGATGAATCTTGATCTTCTTCATCTCCCATCTTAATACAGCATCCCTACTTAAAGGCATCTCGGACTTAGTCGATTGTTCATAAATTCTTAGAAATTCATATGTTAGGATGCTGCGAGATGAATGGGATGCTGCATGGAGATGAATCTTGATCTTCTTCATCTCCCGTCTTAATACAGCATCCCTACTTAAAAGCCTCTCGGACTTAGTCGATTTTTCATAAATTCTAAGAAAAACATATGTTAGGATGCTGCGAGATGAATGGGATGCTGCATGGAGATGAATCTTGATCTCCTACATCTCCCATCTCAATACAGCATCCCTACTTAAAGGCATCTCGGACTTAGTCGATTTTTCATAAATTCATAGAAATTCATATGTTAGGATGCTGGGAGATGAATGGGATGCTGCATGGAGATGAATCTTGATCTCCTACATCTCTCATCTCAATACAGCATCCTTACTTAAAGCCATCTCGGACTTAGTCGATTTTTCATAAATTCATAGAAATTCATATGTTAGGATGCTGGGAGATGAATGGGATGCTGCATGGAGATGAATCTTGATCTACTACATCTCCCATCTTAATACAGCATCCCTACTTAAATGCATCTCGGACTTAGTCGATTTTTCATAAATTCTAAGAAAAACATATGTTAGGATGCTGCGAGATGAATGGGATGCTGCATGGAGATGCATCTTGATCTCCTACATCTCCCATCTTAATACAGCATCCCTACTTAAAGCCATCTCGGACTAAGTCGATTTTTCATAAATTCATAGAAATTCATATGTTAGGATGCTGCGAGATGAATGGGATGCTGCATGGAGATGAATCTTGATCTACTCCATCTCCCATCTCAATACAGCATCCCTACTTAAAGGCATCTCGGACTTAGTCGATTTTTCATAAATTCATAGAAATTCATATGTTAGGATGCTGGGAGATGAATGGGATGCTGCATGGAGATGAATCTTGATCTTCTTCATCTCCCATCTTAATACAGCATCCCTACTTAAACGCATCTCGGACTTAGTCGATTTTTCATAAATTCATAGAAATTCATATGTTAGGATGCTGCGAGATGAATGGGATGCTGCATGGAGATGCATCTTGATCTCCTACATCTCCCATCTTAATACAGCATCCCTACTTAAAGCCATCTCGGACTTAGTCGATTTTTCATAAATTCTAAGAAATACATATGTTAGGATGCTGCGAGATGAATGGGATGCTGCATGGAGATGAATCTTGATCTCCTACATCTCTCATCTCAATACAGCATCCTTACTTAAAGCCATCTCGGACTTAGTCGATTTTTCATAAATTCATAGAAATTCATATGTTAGGATGCTGGGAGATGAATGGGATGCTGCATGGAGATGCATCTTGATCTCCTACGTCTCCCATCTTAATACAGCATCCCTACTTAAAGCCATCTCGGACTTAGTCGATTTTTCATAAATTCATATAAATTCATATGTTAGGATGCTGGGAGATGAATGGGATGCTGCATGGAGATGAATCTTGATCTCCTACATCTCTCATCTCAATACAGCATCCTTACTTAAAGCCATCTCGGACTTAGTCGATTTTTCATAAATTCTAAGAAATTCATATGTTAGGATGCTGCGAGATGAATGGGATGCTGCATGGAGATGAATCTTGATCTTCTTCAACTCCCATCTCGATACAGCATCCCTACTTAAAGGCATCTCGGACTTAGTCGATTTTTCATAAATTCTAAGAAAAACATATGTTAGGATGCTGCGAGATGAATGAGATGCTGCATGGAGATGAATCTTGATCTTCTTCATTTCCCATCTCGATACAGCATCCCTACTTAAAGGCATCTCGGACTTAGTCGATTTTTCATAAATTCTAAGAAAAACATATGTTAGGATGCTGCGAAATGAATGGGATGCTGCATGGAGATGAATCTTGATCTTCTTCATCTTCCATCTTAATACAGCATCCCTACTTAAAGGCATCTCGGACTTAGTCGATTTTTCATAAATTCTAAGAAATTCACATGTTAGGATGCTGCGAGATGAATGGGATGCTGCATGGAGATGAATCTTGATCTTCTACATCTCCCATCTCGATACAGCATCCCTACTTAAAGGCATCTCGGACTTAGTCGATTTTTCATAAATTCTAAGAAATTCATATGTTAGGATGCTGCGAGATGAATGGGATGCTGCATGGAGATGAATCTTGATCTCCTACATCTCCCATCTCAATACAGCATCCCTACTTAAAGGCATCTCGGACTTAGTCGATTTTTCATAAATTCATAGAAATTCATATGTTAGGATGCTGGGAGATGAATGGGATGCTGCATGGAGATGAATCTTGATCTCCTACATCTCTCATCTCAATACAGCATCCTTACTTAAAGCCATCTCGGACTTAGTCGATTTTTCATAAATTCATAGAAATTCATATGTTAGGATGCTGGGAGATGAATGGGATGCTGCATGGAGATGAATCTTGATCTACTCCATCTCCCATCTTAATACAGCATCCCTACTTAAATGCATCTCGGACTTAGTCGATTTTTCATAAATTCTAAGAAAAACATATGTTAGGATGCTGCGAGATGAATGGGATGCTGCATGGAGATGCATCTTGATCTCCTACATCTCCCATCTTAATACAGCATCCCTACTTAAAGCCATCTCGGACTAAGTCGATTTTTCATAAATTCATAGAAATTCATATGTTAGGATGCTGCGAGATGAATGGGATGCTGCATGGAGATGAATCTTGATCTACTCCATCTCCCATCTCAATACAGCATCCCTACTTAAAGGCATCTCGGACTTAGTCGATT
Organism: Anopheles coustani; assembly: GCF_943734705.1. Classification (NCBI taxonomy): domain Eukaryota; kingdom Metazoa; phylum Arthropoda; class Insecta; order Diptera; family Culicidae; genus Anopheles; species Anopheles coustani. The sequence continues at coordinate 650 of NW_026525154.1, read as the reverse complement.
TTTCATAAATTCATAGAAATTCATATGTTAGGATGCTGGGAGATGAATGGGATGCTGCATGGAGATGAATCTTGATCTTCTTCATCTCCCATCTTAATACAGCATCCCTACTTCAACGCATCTCGGACTTAGTCGATTTTTCATAAATTCATAGAAATTCATATGTTAGGATGCTGCGAGATGAATGGGATGCTGCATGGAGATGCATCTTGATCTCCTACATCTCCCATCTTAATACAGCATCCCTACTTAAAGCCATCTCGGACTTAGTCGATTTTTCATAAATTCTAAGAAATACATATGTTAGGATGCTGCGAGATGAATGGGATGCTGCATGGAGATGAATCTTGATCTCCTACATCTCTCATCTCAATACAGCATCCTTACTTAAAGCCATCTCGGACTTAGTCGATTTTTCATAAATTCATAGAAATTCATATGTTAGGATGCTGGGAGATGAATGGGATGCTGCATGGAGATGCATCTTGATCTCCTACGTCTCCCATCTTAATACAGCATCCCTACTTAAAGCCATCTCGGACTTAGTCGATTTTTCATAAATTCATATAAATTCATATGTTAGGATGCTGGGAGATGAATGGGATGCTGCATGGAGATGAATCTTGATCTCCTACATCTCTCATCTCAAT